>NW_006778543.1:2372103-2401193 GCF_000442215.2 Lipotes vexillifer | reverse complement strand
TGTGGGATCTTCCCGGACCGGGGCACGAACCCGTGTCCCCTGCATCGGCAGGCGGACTCTCAACCACTGAGCCACCAGGGAAGCCCCAGGCGGAGCGGCTGGGCCGGTGAGCCATGGCCGCTGAGCCTGCGCGTCCGGAGCCTGTGCTCCTCAACGGGAGAGGCCACAACAGTGAGAGGCCCGCGGACCGCAAAAGAAAAAAAAAAAAAAAAACGCAAATCTGAGTTAGGATTAGCTTCACCTAGCATTAACAAAAAATTCCAAAGACACCTTCTTTTCTCTCTTCCCTCTCTCCCTTTTCCTCTCCTCATAAAAGTCTGGTGGTTTGCCACTCAGGACCACTGTGTAAGCTCTTCTCCTTGATGTCCTCAGGATCTGACCCTGAGATCTGTGTGGCCAGGATCCTCAAGCATCCTCCAAGGCCACAGCCAAGCTCCTGGAGGCAGGGAGGAGCAGGAAATGAAGGAGGTGGGCATGCCCCAGCTGTCTCCTAGAGAAATCTCCCAGGAACTTGCATGCCCTTTGCCAGAACTTAGCCACATGGCCACAAAGTGCTGCAAGTTTGGCTAGGAAATGAAGCCTCTGCTTTGGGCAGCCATACCCAGCTAAAATTTTTAATATTAAGGAAAGGAAAAATGAATCTGGGAGAAACCTGGCAGGCTCTGCTACACCAATAACATCATCCTACAAAGTAAAACCCACCAGCACCTTCCCCTTGCCCCAAGCGACATATCAAAGCCCTTAATATGAACTACAAGATTTTTCACTGCCTGGCCCCTGACTGTCATCTTCTGTCACTCTCCCCATCCTTCTCTACCCTCTGGTCATACTGGACATCAGTTCCTTGAATAAGTGAGTTTTCTTTTTTCCACTTTCCAAGTTCTTAGGAAACTCTTCCCTCTTTGCCTTTTCAATTTCACTTGAGTCACTCTTCCTCATCCTTTAAGAGTCCGCTTAAATGTCAGGTCTCTTGGGATGCTAACCTTTTATGATGCTAAACTCTTGAGTGTTTTCCCTTGCTTTATGCTACTGTAGCACCATATCATAAGGCTTATCCCTCATGCAATTTCTTATTTAATGTCTTTCTCACCCATCCAACTACAAAATCTATGAAGGTAGGGACCTCATCTATTATGTTCACCATTGCATTCCTGGTACCTAGCACAATATTTTTATTTTATAGGTAAAATTTACATATAATAAAATGCATACACCTTAAATATAAAGTTGATGAGTTTTAAGAAGTGTGTTCACCCATGTAACCAATACGCTAATCAAATATAGGACATTTCCATTCCCCCAGGAAATCCCCTCATGCCCTCTTCCAATTAATCCCTACCCCTTATAGCAGCTCTATTTTATTTTCTATCACCATAGATTGTTTTTGCCTGTTTTCATTTAAGTGGAATCATACAGTATGTACGTTTTTGGGCCTGGTTCCTTTCAACAAAATGTCTATAAGATTCAATCATGTTGCCATGTGTACAAGTAATTTCTTGTCTTTTAAAGCTGCAGAGAACCACTGTGTGTGTGTATATATATATATATATATATATATATATACACACCATAATTTGTTGATCCATTCTCTGGTTGATGGACATTTCAGTTGTTTACACTTTCGGAGTATTATGAATAAAACTGCTATGAATATTCATGGACAAGTATTTACATGGCTATATGTCAATTTCTCTTGGAAATACTGAGAGGAGTAGAATTTCTAAGTCACTGGACAAGTATGTATTTAACCCTATATTTACTATATATATATATATATATATATACCGTACGCGGGCCTCTCACTGCTGTGGCCTCTCCCGTTGCAGAGCACAGGCTCCGGACGCGCAGGCTCAGTGGCCATGGCTCACGGGCTCAGCTGCTCCGCGGCATGTGGGATCCCATCGGACCGGGGCACGAACCCGTGTCCCCTGCGTCGGCAGGCGGACTCTCAACCACTGCCCCACCGGGGAAGCCCATATATTTAACTTTATATTTACTATATATTTAAGTGTGAGACGCTGCCAACAGTTTTCCACATGTAGTTGCAACACTTTATATTCCCACTCACACTGAATGAGAGTTCTGATTGATTTGGTGTTGTTGATCTTTTTAAAGTTTTGACTATTCTAGGAGTATGACTGTTTCTCACTGTTGTCCTCATTTATATTCCCCTAATGATGATGAATATATTTTCATGGGCTTATTGGCCATTTTGTTTTGTTTGTTTTTTTTTTGGTGAAGTGTCTAAGTCTTAGCCACTTAAAAAAGTTGGGCTGTTTGTCTTTTTTAAAACTGATTGAATGACTTCTTTATATATTCTGAATACAAGTCACTTGTCAGATACATGCATTGTATATACTCTTCCCAGGCTATGCAAACACAGTGTTTAACAGTAAGAATTTAATAAATATATTTTGAATTTTCACAAATAAAAATTGTAAATTGTATATACTTAAAGTGTACAACATGTTTTGATATATGTATACACTGAAATGATTACCACAATCAAAATAATTAACATATTCATCACATCCCATAATTACCATTTTCTTTTTTGGTGTGTGGTGAGAACATTGGAGAGCTATTTTCTTAGCAATTTTCAGGTATATAATACATGATACAGTCACTATATATAGTTACTAAGTATAGTCACCATGTTGTATATTTGAGCACAAGGACTTATTCATCATAAAACTGAAAGTTTGCATCCTTTGATCAATACCTCTCATTTTCCCCCGCCCCTCAGCCTCTCGTAACCACCACTCTCTTCTCTGAGTTCAACATTTTTCTTTTCTTTTTTAGGTTCCACATATAGATGAGACGATGCAGTATTTTGTCTTTCTGTATCTGGCTTATTTCTTTTCACAAAATGTCCTCCAGGTTCATCCATATTGTCACAAATACCAAGATTTCCTTCTTTTATAAGGCTGAATGATACATATACACACACACCACACACACAGACACACACATACACACACAATGGAATATGTACACACACATTTTCTTTATCCGTTCCCATCTATCAACAGATACGTAGGTTGTTTCTGTATCTTTGCTACTGTGAATAATGCTGCAATGAACATGGGAGTTACAGATATCTCATTGAGATAGTGATTTTATTTCCTTTGGATATATAACCAGAAATGAGACTGCTGGATCAAGAATTACTTTCTTAAACATATTAAGAGACAAAAGAAAGACGGATGTGTGTCAAGCCTTATCATAACTTAAAAGCTCAAATCATAGGCTAGCGTGATACTACACTAAAATGCAATGTAGTGCAGAAGACATCTGGGTATACCACCACATTAAACAGAGGAGACAAAAATATTAAAACAGAAGCCCTGACAGACTTCAACTGGAAGGCCTAACACCAGGGATTCGTTAGAAGTCAATGCAGCTAATGTACTGGCCTGAATATTTATGCTGACACTGGATAGTTCAGAAAGTATCATTTTAAGCAGAAAATTAAGAACATTTGCTTACCAGCTGACCAAAGGAGAAACTTTGGGGTCATGTTGGAATTCCCCCTCTCCTTCACCCACTTACCCAGTTAATCACCAAGTGCTAAATGTACTACTTTTCTCTCAAATCGCTGACTCTTTTCCACTCCCGCTGATACTACCTTACTTCAGACCCTCATCAGCTCTTACCAGCAAAAACCTCTGAACATTTTCTTCTCTCCTCTTTTTGCTGCTGCTCATTTCCCATGACTCTATTAAACGAAGCCCAAGTCCCAGGATGTCAAGAGAAGCTCTTCATCATCTGCCTCTCCTGCAGAAAAAGAGGCCCCAGACGTGCCCACATCTTAATCCTCGAAATGTGTGAATGTGTTACCTTCCATGGCAGGCACTTTGTGATTTAAGTGGAGGGAAGATGATCCTGCATTATCCAGCTGGGTTCCATGTAATAACAGGGGTCCTTTTAAGGAAGAGACAGGAGTATCAGAGTAGAAGAGATCTGAAGGTGTTTTACTGCTGGCTTTGAAGATGGTGGAAGGGGCTGTGAGTCAGGGAATACAGGTGCTCTTTAGAAGCTGGAAAGGACAAAGAAATGAAGTCTTCCCTAGAGAAGGAACACAGCCATGAAAGCGCTTTGATTTTTAGCCGATGAGACTTATTTTGGACTTATGACCCCCAGAATTGGAAGATAATAAGCCTGTGCTGTTTTAAGCCACTATTTGTGGTAATTTGTTGCAGCAGCAATACGAAACTAATCCAATAGTTTCTTCTGCCTTCACTTTATAAACACCAGCTGTAGCTATGTGCTAACTGTTGCATGCACTTCCAAGAAATCCCATTCCATCTGTTGGATGTTTGGGGTATAAGGCCCATGAGGGCAGCCCGAGGTGTATGGGTTTCTTTTTCTTTTGTTTTTAAAAATTATTATTGGAGTACAGTTGATTTACAATGTTGTGTTAGTTTCAGGTGTACAGCAAAATGAATCAGTTGTACATATACATATATCCACTCTTTTTTAGATTCTTTTCCCCTATAGGCCATTACAGAGGATTGAGTAGAGTTCCCTGTGCTCTACCGTAGATCCTTATTAGTTATCTCTTTTATATATAGTAATGTGTATATGTCAATTCTAATCTTCCAGTTTATCCCTCCACCCCACCCTTACCCCCTGGTAAACATAAGTCAAACATATTTGTTGAATGAATCAGTAAAGGACTTCGGGCCTGTACACATGGTATTCCCTTGGTCTTGAATGCCTTTCTCTTATTCACCTGGTTAATTCCTGCTCAATCAAATGTACTGACTCCGTTCTCAGTTTTCCCCCAAGGAACTGGTCGGTCTTTTCTATGTGCTTCTTCAGCACTATTCATCTTTTTATCTCAATTATTTGTGTGCAAGGCTGACTGTATACAAGTTCATGAGGGCAAAAACCACCCCCTTCCTCTGAGTGTTCAGCACATCTCACACCAAGCAGGTTTAAGAAATGTCTGATGAATGGATGCCTTCCACACACCCCGAATCATGTATGGTGAGAACAGGCGGTACCAGTGCTGCAATGTCCCATCTGCGTCATCATAAGCAAATCACAGAAACTTCCCTAGGCTGTTTATCTGTAGGTTGAGGATATGACAGTACATACGTTATGGAGTTGCTATAAGAATCAAATGAGAAATGTCCAGAAAGCTCATGGCACAAGTGCCTGACAGACAGTAATTGTTGGCTGTCAACATGCTTGTCACTAGCAGAAGATATTAAAGGATGTGAGGTGAGCTTAGGCAATAATGTATCAAATGGGAAGAGATCCCAACGTGTCAACAGATTGTCACGGGATGTGCCCCGGTGGATATAGGACGGACCTGGCTTTTGGGCATCAAGCAAGCCACACGGTGCAGGAGTCTCAGAACCCCAAATTCCAAAGCTTTGGCAAGTGTAACATAATGGCTTTCCTGTTTTCTCCTGGTCTAATAAAACAGTTCCAAATATACTGACTCTGTGAAATATTTCTTCTCTTCCAAGAAGAGAAGCTGGGTGTGATTTTTACATGATCACTTCAGCTAAGAAACAAATCTGTACATGATGACCAGCTGAAAACAGGTTAATAAATTTTGACACCAACAGGAAAATAATTAATCTTCAAAGACTTGTAGGTATTTCCAACCAGTTATTTACCAGATCCCTTTCTCTCTTTACAATTGTTAAGAGAATGGGACCTGGATCTGGCTGCCTGGCTCAATTCCATGTCACTGATACTTAACTTCTCTGTGAAACAGTTTCCTCATGTGTAAAATAGAGCTAATACTGACCTCTTAGGATTTTAGTAAGAATTGAGTGAGGTAATAAATACAAAACACTTAGGAAAATGCTTGACACATTTATGTGCTCATTAAAAGTTAACTATTGGGCTTCCCTGGTGGCGCAGTGGTTGAGAGTCCACCTGCCAATGCTAGGGGACATGGGTTCGTGCCCCGGTCCGGGAAGGTCCCAGATGCTGCGGAGCGGCTGGGCCCGTGAGCCATGGTCGCTAAGCCTGTGCATCCGGAACCTGTGCTCCACAACGGGAGAGGCCACAACAGTGAGAGGCCCGTGTACCGCAAAAAAAGAAAAAAAAAAGTTAACTATTACCATCATTATTATGTTTTGAAATAATACAATGTGCTATATCAAGGGTATGATATAGGCCATCTGCTTTGGACTTAAGAGACTAGAAAAATGTTTATAAGAATCACAAGCATTTGGGAATATTTATTTCCTCAAAAAAAAAAAGGTGACTTTCTGAGCCTCAACATACTTAATCGAGAGTTTTAAAGTTTTTAGATATGTAAAAAAATGGCTGAACTGAATGTGAGAAATCTGGTAAGAAATGCTAATGAACTACAAAATGTTAGAGCAGACATCAATTAAAGACCAGAATGAAAATTTCAGAGACAGAAACAGATGGAGACGATGAAAGAAAGGAATGAAGTCAGGAAGCAGGAAGACTGAAACAGAGGACTAATTAAAGAGAAGTGGAAGCAAATAATTAATCTACTGAAATAAGGGGGGGGGGGCCAGGGGCTGCAGGTGAATACAGCGCAGTGAACACGGACACGATCCTCGGGCCCAGCGGCCTCCGATTCCAGCAGAGACAAAGGCTTTGCAGGCCATTTAGCGTTTCAATGACCACCGGTCCCGGACACCATCTCTGCTGAAGGACCCTGTTTACACAGCTATACGCTACTCCCTGGGATAGGGGCTCATTAGCATGGTACATGAATGGTGGAGAAGATAGTGTTTTCAATGAAATATTAAAATGTATCACGTGTTACGTCACAACACTCCTAAACGTACATAGGCAGCTGCAGGAAAATCACCAAACCAAGCTGGGGGATCCGCTGCTTTGAATTTCCAGTAACATCATAACTTCATCCTTTTTTTCGTCTGCCAAAACCTAGGATGCTAGCTGTTTAATGGTAATAAAGATAGCCTACCCAAACAATTCCTGGGAAGAGGTTGGTGTTTACACCTGGTATTCCCATGGCTAACGGTGTTTAACATGTAGAGATGATACTGCTAAAACATATCTTGATAGAAAGAACACAGCCCAAGGATTTACTTTAAACAGAAGTATGTTCATTCATTCATTCAACAAATATAGACAGGGAGCCAAAGAGGTGTGAGGGATAAGGTAGAAATGGTCGATTTAACTAGGAAAGAGGTAGACACAGCACCTTCCCTCTGAGAGTCAAGTTTATCACCCTGTCAAGTTGCTTTTACACCCCTTCAATCTCCAGTGAATACACACTGGCTCACGTACAAAAGGATTTGATGGAGGCTGGAGCATCAGGATAGGCTAGATTATATGGCAATGACTCCCAAATCCGAGTGACTTAACAATGGAAGTTTATTTCCTGACCATACTACAAGTCAAGTACAGCAGCTCAGCTCATCAGAGTTGCTCAGGAACCCGGGCTGACAGAGGCCTCATCCTGATATGCTTTCCATGATGACCACACAGATGAAGGGACTACTTGGTCTAAAGCTGGTCATTAAACGCCCCAGTCTGAAAGTGGCATCCATCACCTCCACTCAGTCTTCCTGGGTAGAACCGCTCAACCGGTAAAAAGCAGAGAGTCCACTCATCCACATGCCCGAAGGAGATGAGGATCAAATGTTGTTAACTAGAACTAGTGATCACCACTAGTTTACCATAAGGCATGAGAGGAAATGTGGAAATATGGAGTGGACAATTAACTTGATCTATTCCCAGCTCCAAGACTGACCAGCCCCTTGCCCACAAACTCCCTAAGCCAAAATTAGATGGCAATACCCTCTCTCCTGCCTACCTCGGATGGTGGGTCTACAGCTTCAATGAAGCAGTGGGATATGAAAAATCTCTGAAACACTACACATGCTCTAGAAATGTAAAATAGTGTTGAATATGAGTTTCATGTGTCTGAGGAGGCCATGGCTGGCTAGCGCTTGAGAAAAACTGATAAACACTGGAGGTTGCCAAGAGATCAGTGTGGATAAAAGCACAAATGACTTACGAGTCTTGGCCACAGACTCCAAGGACAAGAGCTTCAAGAATGTTTTCCTATTGGGTAATGGAAAAAAAAAAAAAAAAAGGGTGTTGACTTCCTTGACCTCTGAGCCTCCTTCAAACAATCAACAAGGTTGTAGCCAACATCCAGAGAAGACTGTCCTTAACATGGCTCTGTGGTTTCCACGCTGGTACAACCAAGGACCCTTTTATGCTGTCTCTCACCACACGCCTCCCCTTCACCCAAACCAGAACAGATGCTGATCTGGGCCCCAGGACGCCTTTCATGCCTCTGAGTTTTGCTCTATCCTCAAACACCTTCCTCCAGTTTTCCTTCCATATGAATCTTTCTCAAATGTGATAAGAACAATACCTGGAAAACAGGGATGGCTCCTTTCGGGGAAGTCATTCCTGATTCTTTTAGCTAAAACCAATTACTCTTTCCTTTAGGGTGAGAATTATTTTACCTTGTTTTCATACTTAATTTGCTCTTACTTGGATTAGAGTTATTGATATTCTTGTTTCTCCCCCATTATTACAAAGCACTACAGGATAGAGTGTCTTGTTACTTAGCTCAGTGTCTATCACTGTCTAGCACGGTGATCTGTATCAAACAAATGTGGGATGGCACACCTCTCTAGCCACTTTTTCTGTCATTTCATTTTCTCTTGTCCTTCTCAAATGGTCCCTGACTGATGAGAATGTGGTACCTTAGAGCCAAGCTAGCATGATCAGTTTTCTTGATGTGAACCTTCCCTTTACCATCCTCTCTTCATCCAAACTTTAAAAACCGTTAGTTTTCTATCCCATTCTCCAATGTCTTGCTTTCTATAAAACTAGCCGCTCATCACAACTGCCTGGGAAGCTTTCTGAAGTATATGCAGCCACAAGACCTATTAAAGCATCATCTTGTGGCTGTGCCTGGGAATCCATACAGCTTGGACACTAGCCCTCTGAGTGATGTTTGGGAAGCACCTTTACAATGTGTCTTCATGGATGATAATGGTGCCCCCCACAGACCACAAGTTTATTAGCCAAGACTTGGGCTGCTTAGTCTAGTGCGGTGCTTCTCAAACTAACGTGCATATGAAACACCTGGGGAGTTGTTAAAATGCAGACTCTGACTCAGTAGGTCTGGCATGGGGTCCAAGCTTATGCAATTCTAACAAACATCCAGGCTGCCTGTGTGGTCTGTCGACCACACTGTTTTTTTTTTGTTTGTTTGTTTTTGGCGGTACGCGGGCCTCTCACTGTTGTGGCCTCTCCCACTGCAGAGCACAGGCTCTGGATGCGCAGGCTCAGTGGCCATGGCTCACGGGCCCAGCCGCTCCGCGGCATGTGGGATCTTCCTGGACCAGATCACGAACCCGTGTCCCCTGCATCGGCAGGCGGACTCTCAACCACTGCGCCACCAGGGAAGCCCTGTAGACCACACTTTTAATCGTTTTGTTAGTTTGCTTATTGGGAGGCTACTTTAAAACAGTGTCTTCCAGGGACTGTTATAATACACGAAAGCAGTCTTCTATTAGCTTGAATATTTAAGTTCAAATTTGTAACATCTCTTATTATGAAGTCAGCCAATTCAAAAGGCCAGCGAGGCTGTTTTGAGGAATGCAAAATTTGAACTCATGGATTATGTAAGACAAATGCATATTAGCATTTGTATTTAGTTTATTTTTGCATGTTTCCTGATGAATGCCCTGATTCACAGAGACAAAAATAATCATCATCATTTACAACTATTTAGCAGCTTGACTTACAATCTTTGTTAGGTGTCAGTGAAACAGAAATGACAGGAAAAGCTTTTCTCTCTAATGTCTGCCTAAAAGTCAGGGCAAGTTAAAAGCACTAATGGTGTGCAGTGTATTCAAATCTGGCATACAGTGAAGGGCATATTTTCATTACAGTTTTCAGTGAGTAAAAATGTATGTAAAACTAAACTCAAAGCAAATATCTGTCTCTGCAATTTTGAGGAAGACAGCTTAAAAAACCACACCTTGATCCTAATAAGTGGATTTTGTAGGCTTTTTCAGTATTGAGTTATGGCCTCTGCAGAGGATGATTTTGAAAATAGAGTAACTGCTAAGAATAGCAACACTTAAAGGTCTCTTAAATTAAAAACAGAGTAGCACCCTTGTCTGATTCTCTATGGCAGGCCAAGGATGGAGGCCTGGTTTCCTGGAAGTTTCAGGCTAAGGATCCCTCCCGCCCCTCACTTCTTTGGTGATGTATATGCCAAAACAATACATCTGTCAGAATAAACTACGAATGTGACAAGCACTATAAATAACCACGAAGAGCAGAGAATGTCTGTGTGTGAGGAAGAGATATTAAAAGCATCAAGGTAACAATTTTTTATGTTCAGTGGATGGTTCTGCCTCAATATAAAAGAGCTCAGTGGCTTTTAATGATGAAAAAATTATGCAAACATTAAAAAACAATTTTATGTAATTATTTCGAGTTTGCTTTCATTTTACAAACAGCAATTTAAAATAAATCCATTAATGCTGTCAGTGGGGATTTCTCCCAAGTAAAAGGAAATGTATCAGTGTGCTGCCATTTGGTTTAAAACTAGAAAATAAGCTCTTCTTCCAGTAGTGCATTATAAAAGGAAATTAAGAAACTTAAGTGATTATTTCTGTGGCTGGGACTGGGTTCTTTCATGGAAAGGTATTAGAGTCATCTATTCATTGGACAAACATTTATGAAGAGGATAGCTGTGCTCAGGGCTCCCTTCCCACTAGCCAACAGCACCCGTAAGGCTCATCTTGTCAAGACCTCCTTATGACCCGCTAGAAAACTTCCAATAGGTCAAGCTTTATCCTCAAGGTGTGAAGAGTCCGTGGAGGGTTGGCTATTTGTTTCAAGATGATGTTGCCTTTCATCATTTGACAAAGTTGAGGAGACTAGACCATGTTCTAAGGTTAAAACGTTCAGTCAGATATCAAGCGCCACCTGGCGGTGGGAGGGGGACTCACAACACTGCCGCCATCTCCCTCCACCTCTCATTCTCAAGTCAATCCTCCTCTGTAACCACCACCTCTTTTTCTGCCCCAGGTAAAATCCAATTAAAATAATTGCTTAGAGCAGGACTAAAAGATAAAATCATCACAAAATGGTTGCCAAAGGTGATTCTGAAGAGTCTGAAAGGAGCAGTGACACTAACTTTGCAAGTTGGCCATACTGGGTGGAGGCAGTAGCCCAAACCTTCTCTAATTTTATTTTCCGTGTGCCTCAAAGCCTAAATCCTCAAAGACAGTATCTCAGATTAACCATCCCATAGAAATAGCCTGTGTCACATGATTTTCTTGGCTTACCTCTATCCTCTTCCACCATTAAATCCGCCTTTCCCTAACCCCTCATTTTCCTTTTTCTGTTACCATATTATGAAGTTCATATTCACCATCCCTTCATCTATATTCCGAGGCCATAGCTGAGTGGGAAGGAAAGGTCATTACGTACAAGGCAGCTCTGCACCAGCCTCTATAATGCACAGCAAAAAAACACAGTCCTGTCTGTGATCTGCCCTTCCTAGACCAGGCATTCTAGAGAAGCCCAGATAGGAGCAACACAGTAATAATGGGTAGATTCTCTTTACTGAATACATACTTAGTACCAAGGCCATTTAATGCTCAGAACAACATTATAAGGCCCACCCGTAAATGAAAGGTGACCTGGCTGTTAATCATTCTGTCTATTCTCTCCAAATACACACAGCTGGTGAGACCATATGGTGGGTGTGCCTTTGACTTGCTATTTCTGAAAGGTTTAGGCTGATCTGGGAAAACTCATGGCTTATCAGAGGATGCAGTGGTTTGAATAGTGGCCACCCAAAAGCTGTGTCCATGTCCCAAATCCCTGGAACCTGTGAATGTGACCTTACTTGGAAAAAGGATCTTTGTAGATCTAATTAAGTTAAGGATCTTGAGATGATGAGACCATCCTGGATTATCTGGCTGAGCTCCAAATCCAATGACAAGTTCCCTTATAGGAGAAAAGCACAGGGAGATTTGAGAGAGACAGAAATGGAGAAGACTCACAGAAGATAAGGCAATGTGAAGATGGAGCAGAGAGACACATGACCAAAGTCAAGGAAGGCTAACGGGTACCAGAAGCTAGAAGAAGGAACAGATTCTTCCCTAGAGCTTTCAGAGGGAGTGCAGCCCTCTGCCTGTTCCTCTAAGATTTAGGACTTCTGGCCTCCAGAAATGTGAATACATTTGTTGTTTTAAGCTCCCCAAATTGTGGTGACTGGTTATAGTAGACACAGAACACAAATACAGAAGGTACACATGAGCTTCCTCTTTGTGAATGACTAGTTGAGTTCCAACTCCTGCCCTACCTGGCACTAACTGGGATAGATAGGGTGGCACAGAGATGGAATCCGAGCCTGGGTTTTGGTGAGCAGTAACAGAGGCTGGACCGATCTCAGGGGCCACTTTACTCAGAAGTTATTCAGAATATTGGTCATTCAATCTCTTCTCCACTCTTTTATGAACAGAACTCTGATTTTTTTTCAGGGCAGCAATGTGCAAACTGCACTTCCCACGATCCTTTGCAACTAGACACATGACTGAGTTCTATTCTGAGAGAGAGAAGTGGAAGTCATTGGGTTGCCCTCCAGGAAAACCTTTTTTTTTTTTTTTTTTTTGCAGTACGTGGGCCTCACTGCTGTGGCCTCTCCCGTTGCGGACCACAGGCTCTGGATGCGCAGGCTCAGCGGCCATGGCTCACGGGCCCAGCCGTTCTGCGGCATGTGGGATCTTCCTGGACCGGGGCACGAACCCGTGTCCCCTGCATTGGCAGGCGGACTCTCAACCACTGCGCCACCAGGGAAGCCCCCAGGAAAACCATTTTTAAAGGGACGGACTCTTCCGGCAGTCCCACCTGCCTCTTGGGTCTTACCCCTCTTCTTATCTGGCATGAAGATAGGTTGAGTAGAACTAAAACTATGCAAACCAAAAAGCCTTATGCTAAGGAAGGCAGAAAAGACAGAAGGAGCCTGTCACATTGAAAATATTACGCATCTGCGTGTCAGTCATGTACTGCATACTCTGGACTTCCTAGCATATGAGAAAAGTCAATCATATACTTGAGCTGCTGTTTAATTGGGTTTTCTGCAACTCCTACCCAGATCCTAATATGTCTATCAGTTTAGAAAAACAATTTTCTTTGGGAACTCACTCAATTACTAGAGCTCCCTACATCAAGATTTGAGGTAAAGTCACAGCCAAAAATGAAGAATTACTTTGCCTCCCATTTTGCAGTTAATGGACTATCTTCCTTGGGCCCCTGTACGGGATCTGAGTATTCCTCTGTGCTTTGGCCATAATATCGCCCATTAGCACTCCAATCTCATTACCATGCCTAAAAAGAACTTTTCACTAAAAGTCAGCTCTCTTACTGCTCTAGTCGCTAATAGAGCTCAGTACCTATACCCATGGGCACACCTACGGTGTAGGTACAGAACACTGTCGAACAGAACACTGGTCCCTATATTCTAGCAGGATGGACCAGGGGAGGCACCAACATGGGAAAGAAAAAGCTCTGGCTTTGAAAGCTGACACCCTGTCTTTCCTAGAGATTTCCTGCATTCCTAACTCCTTATTTACTCCTGGTCATATCTACACACTAATCAGTGGCTTTGCTTTGTTATCCTCAGTTTTTTAAATATCTTGATTAGTCATGAAACTTAATAACTTACTCATTTTTCTATGGCCCTGAGTACATCAGAGCTTTGAATTCCTACTTTGGCTCTGGTCTCTAGTGACTAAAACATCCCCTGAATCCCAATTCAGGCAAGACAACTAGAAAAAGCTACACAATCTCTTAGTCTGGGTTTTTTCATACCATAAATGCATGGAAAAAGCACTTGGTAATGACTTGATGTATGAAATTATGTGTACTTGATGGTACAACATTGTCGCCAACGTTGGCTGATAGGTGCTAGGGTCATGTTGCTCTGATAGCTCCCCAGGCAGACATTATTTACAAGAAAATCAGTCACAGCCAATTTAGAAAGTGTTAGCCTTTACCTTAGCCAACCAAAAAAAAGCTTCTAATATTCGATGACTACATAGGTATGGTGGAAAATGTGACCAGCAGGATAATAGGAAATCCAGAGCTGTTCAGGATGCTTCAGCCATTGGCTGCTGCTACATATCACCTGCCACCAAGAAGCTGTATGGGCATGGTGCTCTCAGTTGGGTGTAGGTATGGTGGTTACAAATGAGCTGGCCATGCACTCCTCCAAATGTTCAGAATGAGAAGCCATTTTCTGTGGCTTAGAGAACCAACTTTTGAACACAAAGCATAAACAGTCTAGCTACAACCTACTTCCTTTTCCCCAGTCTTCACTTACACTGGCGGCATTTCACGAATTCTATGATGCAATCACACTGACCACCTCATCGGTACCTTGTACTTTCCCACCTTTCCAGATCTACTTGTGTAATTCAAGCCCAGAAACGCTTCCCTACCTATTCTAATGGTTTTCCTTTATTCAAGGCTTAGGTCAAGTGACACGTTCTCCTCTCAGTCTTCTAGGTTAGAGGCGATCTTTCCCTCTTCTGAACTCTACCTTGTATTAAATTATAACCACATAAATACATGTCCCATCTTAACCACTAGATGGTAAACTCCTTAAAGGTGTATGTAAAACACAGACAGCTTCTACCGAAAAGCACATATTATTTTGGTGCCAAGCATGGTATGATCATCATCTCATTTACTCCCTATAATTTCTAATTTGTAGATGAAAAAACTGAGGCTTTGAAAGGCTAGGTGATTTGCTCAAGGTCCCAGAGCTAAGTAGGCTGTGAACTACAATACCAACAGTAAGAGTTAATTATACACTAGCTGTTATATGGCATATAGACTTAGACCCCCAAAGAAGTAGAAAATCAACCTAAACTTCTAATTTATGAGAGAAGTACTCTCTAAGGCCAGATCTTACTTTCTCTCAAAAGGAAGGTGAAGCCGGCTCGGTTAAACTAACGCCCAGATTATACCATCTTCTTCCTTTTTTAAGAATTAATGAATGAAAGACTTAAGCAGCCTTCTCCCAAAGGTGAGATTTTTTTTTTTTGCCATCTATAGAGTCCCCATTTTTACAATTAATAATAAACTTTGACTTGTTAATGGCATTTCAATTTATCTAATATTTCTGCGTGCCTAAAACGAGAAAAGAAGGAAGATATCTTCATGTCATCATGTATTTTTGCTTCCGTGTGACTTGTACCGTCATCACTTATTCATATTTGTTTTTCTTATTTTGGGTAGGAATTGCTTATTTGCATTACTGTTAAATATGGGGCACTTTTGGGCACACGGCAAGTGCCGAAACAATACATACTATTTTCAACTGAATTCCTGGGAGCAATCAACAAGGTAGGCAGAGCATGACTGAGGTGGAGATATGAATGAAAGGGATAAATGCATTTTCTCCAAACTCATTTTATTCTTCAATTTTGAACACAGTTCCAGGCCCAGGCAACATTAAAAATGGAACTCTAATGATACAACATGATTGAAAGTCTGGTATCATACCATAGTGATGGATCAAATTTCTTATGAAATCTGCTCTGTAATAACATTTCATATTCTTAATAAAGTGCTGGTCTAAATATTGACAGTGAGTTGTCACTTGGGAAGCAAGTGGATGATAAAAAATATACCAAGAATATTAGCCCTCTTCCCTTAAGTTTCAATCATTGTCTGGTAAGAGAAAAGCATTACTTTCTTAGGTGATTCTGAACTGATCTTCAATGAAGGTGCGAAAAGATCACAAATCTAGTGAAATGTGCATCTGTATGCGTTTGTATTTTATAAATGCCAAATAATTGCTTAAAACTTTAAAAGTTCTTGTGTGAATGGATTTGGCCAACTATCCAAAGTTTAATAATATTTAATCCATAGGGACTGACTCACAGCCAAAACAGTCATCTTGTCTATCATGCTTAAACCCACAGGCTAGACCAGGTAGTGGCTGGGAATCAGGGGGAGTAGGCCTGATAGGCTGGCACCTGAACTTCAGCAAAATAGCTTGAGGGTTTCAGAAATCACTTCCCAAGGAACAGAAATTGTATTGTGTCTTCACGAAACTAGCTTTGACCCTTGGAGGGCAAGAATGAATACATCTATACATGGTCTGTTTTTGAAATGGTTCTATTTCCAAAATGTAGAAATATATGATTTGGTAAAAATCCTAAGCATAACTGCTCCAAACCTTAAAACTGAACATTATACACACACACACACCCTTCTGACACTATTTCTATCAATAAAGTCCAGATTATGTTTATTATTTTTAACTAAAATGTAACATCATGAATAGCTTTAAATTAATTTACATGTAATTTAAATACTTAGATTCTTTGACTTCTGCCCTTAACATATGTCTTAAATATCCAACAGTGACTACTGTCTTAGATTTTAAATCTTGATGGAAAGGTGATGTTTATATAATAATGCATTATTGTACCCTTAAGTAACATTCTATATAGTTAATGTGTAACTAATTATTTCAATATAATATTAAGGGTGAGAGTTATCTGGGCAAGCAAAAGTAGTTACACATATATATACACACACAATATACAGCTGATCCTTGGACAACATGACTTTGAATTGTGCAGGTCTACTTATATGTGGATATTTTTCAAGAGTAAATAGAGTAAATACTACACTACTATACAGTTGGTTGAATCCATGGACATGGAAGACTATACGTTACAGGCAGGTCAACCCCCAAGTTCAAGGGTCAACCGTACATGAGTTTTTCCTTTTCATACCCCCTCATTTTAGTGGGAGAGCCACTCTTCTACACATGTGCAGGGCTATCACTTTACAATCAATAATCTTTTATAACAGTCGTTCTCAATTTTTACTTTACATAAAAATCTCCCAGGAGGCTTGGTAATCAACACTTTTCCCACCAAAAAAAATTCTGCCCCAAGAAGGCTTAGGGTGAGGCCCAGGAACCTTCACTGATAAGCACGTCATGCGACTCTGGTCCAGATCATACTCTAACAAGGAGGTAATTTCACTCAATTGTTTAGTATCACAGTCATTTTTTAAAATGAGAAGGGCACCTATACATATTTCTGGAGGTTTACTTTTATAAAATTCCATTACTGCCTATGAAGTATATATAAAACCCAATCTTGAACTATGAGGAAAAGGTTCCTCAAGACAATTCCAGGAAGACTCGTTCCTATGACAAACTGAAAGCACCCCTTCCGCCCATTATGCAGATTTGGTCACAGTCAGCAGATGAGGGGGCATCATATGTTCGAGAGTGGCACCTACTGGTCAAGTTTAGATATTACAGTCTAGTTCTATGAGGCATTAAATGCCCAAAGCCTCTCTAACCACTCCCAAAACAAGCAAGCAAACAAACAAACAAAAAAACAAAAACAAAACAAGAAACAAATGAACAAAAGAAAAAACCAAAAGCAGCAGCTGGGGCAGGGGAGCACTATTTCTTCATTTAAAAATTCTCCACAGAGTTCCTATCAAAAGCTTGGGTCAACAGTTAAAAATGCTAATAACTCAAAATATTCAGTAGATAGAATGCATTTCCTCCAAGCAAAGACAGTATGAATGTGGTTACTTTTCCATGGATTTTAAAACTATGAAAGCTTGAAATTCCTCTTGAAATTCAAGTTAAAAGGTATTAACAACACCGTTGTCATTTAAAAAATAAACTGAATGTGACAGCCTGTGATATTATATTTTTCTTCACAAAGAACCTACTGGAATTCAAATATTATCATTGACAACTCACATAGAACAGCAGAAGGAAACTGAACTGTTAACGAAAGGGATGTTTTAGTGCAACAGTTTCACCAGATTAGAAAAGAATAAACAAATAAACTCAAAAGCTGCAGAGATAAATTTAATTTGGTTACTTCCTTGGAAAGCACTCAGAGTGATGGGAATAGGAAGGGGAAAAAAAAAGATCGATTTTTATTTAGAGGAACTGACAGCAATTGAAATTGAAATGTCCGTATGAAAGAGAAAACCATTAAAAACTGTAGGTGATTTGACAATTCCACCTTTTCCCCTCACAGTTTACGGTGTTATTTTAAGCAACATAATATGAAGTGTATAACAGGTCAACTGACAAATTTAGAAATCTCTCAATGGTAAAATTCAAAAAAAGTGCTTGAATAGACATTTCATGGATTGGAAAATCTGGGTAGATTTGATAATGCAAACTTCAGAGCAATGTTTGCTGAACCTCTTCTGTGTCAATTATCATGGCGGGGCCCTAGCAACTCTATAGTTCTGGTTGAGGAAGTACTTTCTTTCTTAAAGCCCTACATTCCAGCTTTGATAGCAAGCTCTACAGTAAAGGAAAAAAAAGACAATTCAAAATATTTCTCGGGCTTCCCTGGTGGCGCAGTGGTTGAGAATCTGCCTGCCAGTGCAGGGGACAGGGGTTCGAGCCCTGGTCTGGGAGGATCCCACATGCCGCGGAGCAACTAGGCCCGTGAGCCGCAACTACTGAGCCTGCGCGTCTGGGGCCTGTGCTCCGCAACAAGAGAGGCCGCCATAGTGAGAGGCCTGCGCACCGCGATGAAGAGTGGCCCCGCTCGCCACAACTAGAGAAAGCCCTTGAACAGAAACGAAGACCCAACACAGCAAAAATAAATTAATTAATTAATAAACTCCTACCCCCAACATCTTCTTAAAAAAACCCAATATTTCTCAATACAATGCAACACAAAATTCACAACAGAATAAAAGTCTCCACTGGGCTTTACAGCCTCATGAAGGTCAGTAGGAAATTAAACAGACACTTGGTTGTAGTTAAATCATTTACTATTGTGATGTCTTCAAAAGTATCCATTTGTTTTATAAAAGCACACAACAGGGGCAAATCCACACGTGCACTGAACAAAGCTTTTGTCTTTCTACAAACACTTGTTGCCACTTGTAGGGCATACAAATCAAACAAATCATTGATATCACTTATCAATGATATCTGAGCCTCCAATTCTAAGTGAATAAGTAAATGAGTAAATAAATCAGTAGCTAAACCTTTCTAAGAGAATAGAGCATTGCAGTGGACTTCTTTTTTGCCTTCCAGCTCTGCATCCATTCCCCTTCATCTGGAAATAGGATCTATATTTTCCCTGGAGACACCTCTCTAACACTTCCAGGTCCACATTTCAATTGGACAAGTGAAATACAATCAGAGTGGCTCCTTAACTCCGAAGACGTCAGCAAGAACTTTCAGAAAAGACACATTTGTCACCTGGGTATGACCTGGGGATTGCCACATACAGAGAGATTACTGTAGAGACAAAACAGACAAAAGAAACCTAAAAGATGAGATTCATGACACTGTGAGCCCTGTCTCTGCCAGGCCTGAACTATAATCTTTTCCTTCCGTGTTGTGAGCCCATAAATATTTACCCCATCATTTGACTGACTAATTGCATAAGATAGTTTAACTGAACTATCACTTATAACTGAACAAATCCCAGAGAATGCAAACATATCAGATTGCATTGAAACAGGGCCACATCAGATACTCAATAAACAATATTTTTATAAGATTATAATAAAGGGAGATAAAACCACCAGTCGGTTGGCAGAAACACTGAGTTTTTCAGTTCAGTGCTGAAATACTCAGCATGGCACTGAATTCCTTATGATCTAGTCCCAGTCATCTTTTCCAATGAAATGACCCAGAACATTGTTCCCAGCTTCCTAAGATCCATCTATACTGGTCTACTAGCCATATCTAAACATACCCTACCCTTTCATGCCTCTTTGATACTGCATGTGTCATTCTCTTGTTTCGGAATGTATCCCCGTGACCTCTTCCCCACTGTTCAGGTTACAGATTATCCTTAATATTATTGAGCACTTGTATCATTATTTTTCTTGCAGTTATACTGTATACATGTATCTCCTTCACACGACTTTGAACCCCTTGAAGGCAGGAACCAGCTTTATTTCTCTGCCTCGTCAACTGTCTGGGCATAATAAACACTAAATAGTATTCATGTAGTTCAGACATGCACGAGTCATTTGATTTTTTTTCTCTTGCAAAACCAGGGCCCATGAAAATTTTTAAATCTACCAATCCCAAATGCAGCTAGCCCAAGGAGAAGGAAATTTAAATATTTTACAAATAAAGTATATAAATAATAAGGTAAAGATGAACAGAATTGAAAAATCTTACAGGAAAAGGACTTTGAGTAGATCTTTTAAGAAATATTAAAAGTCCGAGGATGCAGGAAAGGCTGGGTTTATAAATGGCCAACAGAGCTCACAGGGTACATGTGAAGCTGTAAAAGTATATCTACCCTGTTAAAGAGGACACTTCAAAAAACAGCCCCCCCCACCGATACACAAACCACAAAATACATATATATTCCTATATATGTATTACAATAAAGACCAGGTCAAACCCAGAAGTCAGCTATAGGAAGTGTAGAACTTGGCTGCTCTGGAGAGAAAAGAAGTGCCTGTAAGGCAAATAACTCAGGTACAAAGAGTTGTGGGTTGCCGAACTTCAAATCTGTAGGCTCTATGCTACAGAGTGCTTGAAGCCAGCCAGCTTCTGAAAGTCACAGGGCATGTAAAGCGAGTTTTTAAGCCCCATATTACTTTCTAATTTTTGACCACGGAGGGCCCTAAAATGAGCCATGGGACCACAGTAGGAATTTTAAACATGTGTACAGTGCTGTATGTTTACCAAGCGCTTTTGTATTATCCACTTTCTCAATACCTCCTCAGCGCGAACGTGGAGAAAGGTATTATGATGTCCATTTTCAGACCAACTTTACCACCGGCTCTGGACAAGGCAGAAGGGAGTGCCATGTGTCATTCATTTCCTCACTGCCATTCATGCACAGCAAATGTTTACTGAGTACCATCTGTGAGCCAGTCATTCTCACTCCATCCCTCTCTTCAAGGCTTTAGGATGAGGAAGGTTAACAAATTGTCAAAGATGTCTTCATACTCCTTCTGTCTATAACATACTTAAAATGGATCACAAACTGTGCAGGCTGACCATCTGAATCAGTCCTCTTTCTGCATATGAAATACTGATTTAGTCAATTTAAGGTAATTACCTTAATTACAGACAACTGTGTGTTATGAGAACCTCCGGTAACCACCATTCTACTGTTACTATGAGTTTGACTTTAAAAAAAAATTCCATATGTAAGATCGTGTGATATTTATCTTTCTGTTATTGGTTTATTTCACTTAGCATAATGTCCTCCAGGTTCATTCACGTTATTTCATACGATGGGATTTCCTTCTTTTTAAAGACTGAATAATATTCCACTTGATGTATATCTTACCACTGACTTCTCCAACCCTTTCTTATCTCTATCATATAGCTATTGGTTCTTGCCCCTTATCTTATAGGGATAACTTATACACTTTATACCCTAGTATTATGTATTGCTTTAAACACTACTTTACAATTGTTTTTGAGTTATTTCATTTACATTGGTTTTGGCTGTGGCGATGACATCTTAATTTTGTAAAAATGTTTTGGACAAAAATCTTACGTTGTTTATAACATGCTGCTGACATGAAAGATGTATAGTTTGCTCAGTGCAGGGAATCCTAGGAGTTCTGGGAATATAGAAAGCTGTCCTTGGTACAGAGGAAAGCTTAGCTCTTAAGAGCCCAAAGGTTTCCATTTCTCCTTCCTTGGACCATAAACGTTCTGGTTCAAAATACCTTTTCATGTTGACTCATTTTTCCTTAAATCTTATCCGTGGCTCTTTGCTATTGCTGACATTTTTCTTTGCTTCAGACAAACTGTTGGTATTTTAACAGGATTTGTGGAGAGGCTATAGGATTTTACAAGTTCCATATTCCAAGACAGTTTCAAGAAAATCTAGAGCCTTCTTAGGCTGACTCTTATTTTCTTTATATGGGTGAATATCCCTCTCCACAAATTATCAGTGGGGAAGAAAACAGTGTCATTTCTGAATGGTTCCTAGCTCAAAGGGGGTACTAGACACACTAGTCACCCAAAGGAACAAAGGAGCTGGGAAGCAAAGGGCAAGATTGTCTGAAGTAAGTCCAAACACATATAAACCAAAAACCACTTCAGGTGCACAGACAGATGCCATTACACAGCGGTTACATCAGTGCTCTGGAGTCAGGTTCAAGGGCCGATCACAGGTCTAGCACTTACCTGATTGACTGGGAAAATTAGTTAACTGCTCTACATCTTAATTTCCTCATTTGTAAAACGGGGATGATAACAGTGCCATCCCCTTAGGGCTATAGGATTAAAGGTTATGATGATAATGTCTAACAATAGTTCTTGGTACACAGTGATTGAGAAACATTTAAAACAACAAATGGAAGGGAAGTATATCACACCCGTAAGGGCATCCTATACAAATTCCAGATGATGTATCATCCAGGTGCTTACAGAGCACAGGATTATTAACAAACCACCAGGGACCATCGTGTCTGCTGGGTGCCTGCCCAACAGGATATGACATGTCATATAAAGTATCAGAATCAGTCACACACATACATTAGGTGGTTTCCAAAGGCAATACAGCTTAGACATTTGAGACTGTTATAAAATCGACCAGAATTTATTGGTAATGTCTTAGCTTTTGAATGGCTAAGTTTGTAAGAATTATTTTAGTTGCAACTCAATTGAATTTAAATTAGCTTATGTCTACCTATTCATCCTTGAATGGGTCATAGGAGGGAGGTGATTAACACACACAAAACTGGGAAATATTATTTTCATTCATGATTGAATCTGGGGCATTAAACAATGCTATTCAGATTGTTTCTCTTCTCCTTTCCAACAGGCACAGATGGTGGTCAACAGCAGCCCCAGACTGACTTCCTACCAGCTTAGCAACCCCAAGGAAAAGGAGGCCATTGTCTCCAATAGCTTTGGTAAAAAAGTCTTACATGGATTTCCAATTGACCTAGTTTGGATCACATGCCCACATCTGAACTAATCATTGTGGCCAAAGAGATGGGGAACTACCAGGCGTAAGTCATATGCCTACCACCATGGTTGGAGCACAGTTGGGTCCACCAAACCACATGGAACAGGTTCCCTGTAGGATTGAAGGCCTGTCTTACTACAGAGAGATAAGCCTTTCAATGGGAAATACAGTCTTGTTAGCTCTGGGGCCAATACTTGTATCTTGATAAAGTAAAAATAGCCTTTTACCCCATTCCTCCTTCCAATATGTTCCCTATGCCTGAAAGGTTACAGAATGACAAAACTTACTTAGCACTGTATTTCAAGCATTCAGCACAGTGCTCACCTGACATTCCCTAACTTATGAATAAACTTGTGCTAAACTGCGGGTAAAGGGAAATCACTCAGTGACACAAGAGCATGTCACCCTTCTCAGCCCTCACTAGATAACACATACAGAACATTACTTGGAATGATGTTTTTTGTAACCCACTGCACCACCATCCTTCTGAGCACCTCTGGCCTCTTGAAGAAAGGCTTCAGGAAGTGTGCCCTGAGCATCGTTCAATACTACCAGGTCTCCATAGGGCTTCGGAGTTGGGCCACATGTTCCTGGAATGCACGGCTCTGTCTTTTTAGCTCAGTATCTCCAATGTCAGGCACAAGGGCCTGGTGCACAGCGTGTGTTCAATAAATGTTTGTGAAAGAAACTGGTGAGCTCTTAAAGAAAGAAAACGTGGAAACTGAAGGCTTATGATGGTGGCTCCCAGCAACAGAGCTAGATTTGAAAGGCAGGAGAGCTGGGAATGCATTAAACAGTCAGCAGAGGGGGAAAAAGGTCAATGGTCTGGGACTGAGGTCCAGCCTGTTTATACCAACAGACAAGCAAAGCCCATCATGTGGGAATGAAAGAAATCCAACTTCAGGATGGCACCGCTCTGTTCCCTCAGTTAGACTCTCAGTCGTTAAACATCTTTCCAGAGGTTTCCAGGGGTTCTCCACACCCTTAAGTTAACCTCTCCACCCCCTACTAACCTCCCCACCCCCTAGGAAACTCCTCCAGCACCACTCTGCACATAATATGATCTACCACTTACTGAGCACCTACTGTATGCCAGGCATTTTGCCAGGCACCAGACATCTTTAGGTATATTAGTTATTAATAAAGAAGAATCAAAATAGCTAAAGCTTAAGAATGAGCCTAAGTTATATCAGAATTTCAAAGCAAGTCTGGATGACATTCTTATATTCTTTCCCCTGCACAAAAATCAAAAAGTCCTCTGGGACTGTTTTCCTAATCCATGTAGTACAATATACTTATGTCCATTCTAAAGTACATGGAGCACAGTTTTATTCTTTTTGATGATTTATAGAGGTGCAGTGGCTGTACCTTTTCTTTCAAGTGTCATACACTATTTGATGATTGTGTGTGAGCTAAGGGATCCTGATGCAAATTGGGTATGCATCCCTATAATTATATGGTTCTGCCTGAAGATGGTCTGCTTTATGGTATGGCCTTAATGAACATGCTGCAGTTATAAAAAGGAGAAAGAGGTCCACAGATTGTCTAAAGCTGTGTACTTGTAAAATTAGGACTTGCATTCACTGGTCACAACTGAATAAAGTGACTTAACTTGCAGTCTGTGTATTCTAAATAATTTGACTAATAAAGTCACAGCAACATCATTTGTGCTCAAGCTATCAGTACATTTAAGTTCACCACATTGAAAATGATGTAATAATTATGTTGGTACTTCTATGAGTTATAATTGCCTCTTGTAAGATAACTGATAATCTCAGGTAATTGTCAGCAATATGAAAAAGATTTTCTTTGGTCCCACACGAGATACTCCTCTAGGGAAGGCATTAGAGAGCTGAGAGGGGAGTTGAGGAACGGGAGGGTGAGCATTCCTAGTATGATTTGCCTTGTTTAGTCTCTAAAATAAATGCATTGCTAGAATCTAATGATTTAATTACCTCATATGACAACCGTATGCTAAAACACGGTACCAGCTTTCAGTAAAGAAAAAGTATATATAGAAATTCCTTTTCATCTTCAAATTCCTGACTTTTCAGAAAACGTAGTCAATTTAAATCATTTGGAAGCCTACCTGAACGTTTTTACATCTGAAATATCTGAACTGGCAGGCGTGGTGAGAGATCACACTGCACAGGTGTGAGATATTTCAAAACATGGCCATCACTACTGTCAAGGAAAGAAAAAGCGCCCTAACACGTGCAAGCCAATTTTTCACCATACTGTTAGGATGAGGATAGAGGGAGTAAAAAAAAAAAAAAAAACAAAGGTCATTTTAAACTATAAATGCCCAGTGGGATCTATACACTGAGACATTTAGTTCAGGGAACTTACAAGAATTACCTGTTCTGAAAACACAGAACCTATTTGTGAAGATTCAGGCTCTTGATGGTAAAATGTTAAGAGAGAAAGGACTAGATATGCAGGAAAAGTAATCAGGAAGCCAGGTGGCTTATGTTTCTCTTCTGGAAGACTCATCAATAAGATGTCTGAAGACAATCACTTACATTTTTGCTTTAACCAGATACCAAAAGGTCAGAGTGGCTCAATTTACTGTTTCTTAGACAAAATTTTTTTCATTGATTTAGAAAGGAGAACAAAAAGAGAGTAAAACTCCAATCAGCCTGAGAGAAAGGTTAAAGCCATTCCTTTTTATATCCATTCTGGGTAGTGATCCGTAAAAAATAATTAGGACAAGGGTAAATCTATTAGGTAGCACAGATTCACCATTAGTCTCATCAATCTGTATTTGCTCAGGCACTAAAGATTTGTTGGACTCCGTGTACACGCACACGTAAAATGTATATTAAGTGTATACATATAAATTTCTCTTCCTTCACGTCCACTAGTCTGCGTCTATGGGAATGCCTGCCTGATTCCTCCCTTTTTGTCTAAACTAGCATCATTGTGCACGCTGATCTAGAAACTGTAGTTTTCCCCCCTCTCCATTTTATTTGTTGCATTGTCCAATTTTTCACACGTTTCTAAACATCCGTCATGTAGCTGTTATCTCTACCCAGCACTCACTGTCTGTCACATTTCCCTTGATCCTCCCTTTGAGCTAAGCTCCTTTAACACCGGCTGCCAGGTCTACTCCCTTCATCCTTGTGCTGAGCAGAGGTGGCAGAGCACAGGGTCCCTAACTCTCAGAGGCTGGTTATGTTAGGCAAAGGATTTTGTATTAGAGACCTGTCAGAGCTGGCCTGAAGGAAGGTGCACTTGAAATCATTTCTCTTATTGAGAGATAAGTGTTCACTGTCATTTATTCTTCCATTCTCGCTTTTACCTTTCACTCGACTTCCATATTTATCCTCCAGCCGCCTGCATATTTGACAATGTTATTGCTGACAGTGTTATACAACCAGATATGCACACGTATGGCTGGAGTGACTGATGCATGACCTTCAACACTTTCTATGCTTTATACCCACATCTGGGCTCCATCCAACTGATGATCTGTATCCAGGGCCCTGGTTTTCCTTAATGGTACTAAAAATGCTAAGCGATAAAGCCAAGAATTTATTAAGCTTCTTGGGCTTCCCTGTTGGCGCAGTGGTTAAGAATCCACCTGCCAACACAGGGGACATGGGTTCGATCCCCGGCCTGGGAAGATCCCACATGCTGTGCAGCAACTACGCCCGTGCGCCACGACAAGAGAAGCCACTGCAATGAGAAGCCTGCGCACCGCGACAAAGAGTAGCCCCCACTCGCTGCAACTAGAGAAAACCTGCGTGTGGCAACGAAGACCCAGCGCAGCCATAAAATGTAAATAAGTTAGTAAATAAGTAAATGAATAAAAATTAGCGGTTAAAAAAAAAAGCATTTAAGCTTCTTTCTTCCCAGGTAATTAAATTCATATCCTTGCCACCGTCTACTTTTGTTGGCATTCAGCCAGACCCAGAAGCTATAGAGCAAACGAAGAGAAGCTGCCCCCTTCATTGAGTGCACGGGGGGCAGGGGGACGGAGTGGGGGGGGTGTTCTTGCCTAGTTTTTCAAACTCACTTTGGATTACGCAATCGGGAATCTTGTAGTGACTGATGCTACGTTATTTGTCAACAGAAAAGCATCATCCCAATGAGGTACTGGTTACCTAACAAGGTCTATAACCTATACGGTAACCAACCTATAGCACAATTTGCCCAGTATCCCCCGAATTATGAACTCTCGGGGGTGAGAAATGTGCCCTCCCCGAAGTCTGGAGTGTTTACGGTGTCCAGCACTGTGGTGGCCACTCCGTAAACGACTGTCTGAGTAAAAGGGGGGGGCAGAGGAGAACTAGGGAGGACCCAGGCTCATCACCCGAATATTTCAGTTTCCATTTTAGCGGATACTCCTCACAGCTTGGTGGGCAGAGGGGGTTTTTCAGCAGTCTTAGGGGAGACTTAAGCATCTCAATGTTAAGTTTTCAGCAACTTAAAAACTCATGCCTCAAACTAATTTACCACACCAGGAGACTGATACCAAGTTCAGCACTAAATAATCATCTCCCGTCAGCAAACATGAGCTTTAATGGTTTCCGTCAAAGAGGTGGAGAAAGGAATCATTTCAAGAGACACTTTTCCACAAAACTGTTTTGAACGTTTCATCTCTTTGTGACAACTGCAGATTAAGGAATTTCATATCCAGTTTAATTGTAAGCCTTGTCAGCAGGGCTTTCCCTATTTGGTTTTATTGAGAAACAAATTCGTTTCACCAGATATGAAACGAATCTGAACAAAATCAACACAGCTTAATGGAATAAATAATTTTTAAGGTTCTTAATTCAAGTAAAGGCTTTTCTTTACGTGAATAATAATAATAAAAAAGACATGGAGTTGGTCCTGAAGGTATATATAAAGTAGTCATGAGAAGGCCATCCCAAGATAGATGATTCTGGTGTAAACACATTTTATACATACCCACACAATGGATTTTGTTTAGCTCCCTCTACTTAATAAAATACACAGTGTTCCTGGATGTTTTTGGTCCTTGGAGGTCATTCTGATATTTGATATTTCTCTAGCTGAAAATGCAATTTTATCTGGCTTTACAAAATGTACTCTTTAGATAGATATCTAACTCATAGAATATATTTTGCACCTGAGAATAGTTGGCTCAGCTGAATCGAAAGAGTGGCACAACACGTGTGCTCTGTGATGCACCAAAGTTTTACAATTAGCTTTGGGAACCACAGACGTCTCAGAGCTTGCTGACTCGGCACACGGTTTATTGAAGACTGTGACGAGGGGGAATGGGGGTGGATGCTCCCTCAACCTCCTGTGGAAATGGAAGTTATCATTTGCCTTTGGACAAAAGATACAAGTCTACTGAGAGGTCCAGACTTCCAATAGTCAATCAAACTGAAATCAAGCACCAAGGTCAGGGTGGCTGAAATGAAAGCAATTAATAGCAGCTCTTACCATCCACTGTGACAGTGTGCAGGTTTCCCCCTTTTCATGGCTATCACATTTATCCTCGTAAAACACACGTCATCATAGATGACCCCCAGTGCTTAGAGAATAAAGCTAAACTTCTTACACAGCATATTTTGCCTCTCTCTCATTTGGTTGGATACATCTGCCTGGCAAAGCCCCAACCTTAGATAAATTCAACTGTCTGTGCAATACCCTCAGCTGCCCAGCTGAATAAGGCTGGAGAATAAAACACGACCCTGGTGACTGGTTACCACTGAAACTCAAGGCTAGTAACTTAAGAGGACCTTAGTGCTCCTGGGCATCTCCATTACGTGTCCCTAATCCCATCAGTCACCCACTCCCTTCCAATGTCCACTGTCCATCCTCACTGTTGAATGGAATTCTAATTCTTACTTCTGAGAGCAGAGCAGCCAGCAGAACAGAGCTCCCCAATCCTTCCTGCTCATCCCCCACCTGCCCATCTTCTCTATGGGCCCACTTGCTTTGTCTTCTCTCTCGTAACTCCAGGAGCTCCTACTTGAAACCGGGCCTTCCGTTCATACGCTAGACCCTTGCGCCTACTTCGAGTCGTCACTTGGCCCTTGTCTACTCTTTTCACACTTCACTTCCCTCTTCTCTACCAGATCATTCCCATCAGCACAGAAATATCTTTTTATATCTCTACTCCAAGTCCCCGTATCCATCTCCTGTTCCCACTCGTATCTCTTTCCC
>NW_006778543.1:2339018-2372042 GCF_000442215.2 Lipotes vexillifer | reverse complement strand
CTTTCCCTCCTTTAGAACAAAAGGCCTCAAAATTGTTGTCCTTTCTCTTGTTCTCCAAATCCTCAGGGCCCATTCTCTCCAGAACCCACTCCCACCAGGCGTTTTACCCCCATCGCCCCACTGAGACAGCTCTTCTGGGTCACCAATGATTGATTCCACATGGTCAAATGCTATTGTTAATTCTCAATCATCAAACTCAACATATCAGGAACATTTGATTCCACCATCCCTCCTTCTAGAAGCACTTTGTTTTAGCATCTAGGACAAGTCTCACCCCCGCTTCCTTCCTACCTCACCACCTGGTCCTTCCGACTCCTTCCTGTTTCTCCCTAGTCTCCCTGATTTCTACATATTGGTTGTCCCAGCATCCAGTCCCTGCAGCTCTTTTTTCCTAAGAAAACTCACCCAATCTCAAGGCTTTAAATGCCACTTATACACTAATGCCTCTTGAATTTATACCTGCAGCTGGACTTCTCCCCTGAACTTCAGACTCTCTACCTAAGCTGCCTGTTCCACCATATCTAACTAAACATATCTAAAGAAGAATTCCTGATTCTCATTCTTACCCAACAACCCTATTCCTCCTGCAGTTCTGATGCAGCTAACAACTGTGACCTTCTAACTGCTCAGCTCAAAAACTTTGAGTCGGTCTGCACTGCTCCTTATCTTTCGTGCCTGCACTCACGTGCGATCTATCATCAAAACATGAAGCTCTACCTTCAAAATACATCAAGTGGGCTTCCCTGGTGGCGCAGTGGTTGAGAGTCCGCCTGCCGATGCAGGGGACACGGGTTCGTGCCCCGATCTGGGAAGATCCCACATGCCGCGGAGCGGCTGGGCCCGTGAGCCACGGCCGCTGAGCCTGCGCGTCCGGAGCCTGTGCTCCGCAACGGGAGAGGCCACAGCGGTGAGAGGCCCGTGTACCGCAAAAAAATAAAAATAAAAAAAAATAAAATACATCAAGTGTCTGATCACTTCTCACCATCGCCACTGCTGCCTGGCTGGTCCACCCCTACCTCTCCCCTGAGTTATTACAACAACTTCCCAAGTGGTATCCCTGCTTCCCTCCTGCTCCCGCTACAATCTATTCTCAACACAGCAGCCAGTGTGACCTTTTATCAAGAAGTCAGATGCTGTCAAAACCCAATGATGCTTTACTACCTCACTCAGAGTAAAAACAAAGATGCTCACCACTGCTACCCAAGCTTTACATGAGCTACGACTCCCACCAGTTCTCAGATCTTGTCTCTCATCACTCTTTTCATTTTCCTTCTGTTCAAGTCACCCAGGCTGCCTGCTGTTTCTCCAGGCCATCGAGCATGCTCTGTGTCAAGGTCTTTGTATTGTATTCCCTCTGTTGGAAACTTTTCCCCCAGATATCCACTTGGCCAGCTCCTGCATGCCCCTCAGGTTAGCTTGTTAGAGAGGCCTTCCCTGGTTGCCCCATATTATCCCCCTACCCCCCTCCCTGGCCCACATATCCTTTTCCTTTTATCCTGCTTTATAATACTTTTCTATGGCAATTATCATTTCACATTATACATTTACTCATGTGTTAGTTGACTAAAACTCTTATTAGAATGTAAGCTCCATCAGGACAGACAAGGACTATTTTGCACTGGTCTGTGTTCCCAACACCCAGAGCAGTGCCTGACCCGTAGCAGAAATTCAATAAATATTAGCTGAATAAAGAATGACCTCAGTTCACCAGCCGTTTCTAATATTGCATCCCCGTCATACCAAACTGTGCCTTTCCCAATGATCCCACACGTGCACATTCCATGGACTCCGTGTGCTACTGTCAGTGAAACACTTGCCCTGACTCCTTGCCCAACGGATGGACAGCTTGAAGTGTCTATGACATGTCAAAAATGTCTCTGAAACCTGCGCTGCCTCTACCAGCCTCTCCTGCACTGCCAAAGTAGTTCATCACAAAACATCTCTACCCATAGTTAGGTTTGTAAATCCATTTGTTCATATGTTCAAAGCAACACTGTCCAAGCAACTGCTAACCCCGCTCCATAGTACGGAGCTGACAAACATCTGCTCTGGGACACAGCTTTGTTGACATCAGTGAAAGTTCCTAAACTCAAATGAGAAGTTTTTGCATTTTACTGAAATTATCTTGCTTTTCTGTGTCCTTCACAAGACTGAATACAGGGACCAAGTCTTATTTGCCCTAAAGGTGGTAAAATATGAGTGTCTGGAGATAGGACACTATCAACAGATATTAACGAACACTGGAAGCTTAGGATCATCCTGCTGTTTTACGTGGGTTACCTCATTTAAGACTCTGAATAACAATATGAGGAAGGAACTATGAGCTCCCTTTACATTTGTGGAACTCAAGGCTTAGACAAGTGAAATAATTTTGCGCAAGGTCACACAAGGGCAATGGCAGAGCCTGGGACTGAACTGTTTGTTTAACCTCCAACATTTGGCTCATGATATTATGTTGTCTCAGAAGTGTCACCAGGAACGCTAGGGAAGGTTCCCCAATATGAATCACCTGATCAGAATCACCTGAGACACCTGAAACATTGCTAAGTCTTTGGTTTCATCCCTAGAAATTCTGTTTTGGTAACTATGAGATGAAGCCCTGAGAGCTGGATTTTAATAGGCACCCCAGCTGATTCTGATGCAGCCAATTCACTGACCAGATGATGTAGCAAACAGGAAACAGCACATCAAATGGGAAGATTAGGAGGAATTTAATGAAGGGACTAATTATAAAGGTGTGGGCAAGGATCAGGTAGAGTAGAATACCAGCAGAGAGCTGTTAAAACTTCCAGGCCGAAAGGGAACAGCTGCCAGAAGTTTACAATTGCTGTAGCCACAAGAGAAGACAGCCTGGCAGGAGCACAAACTTTGGTCAAGGCCAAAGGTGGTCAGGAACCAGAGATCAAGAGAGTCCATACTGGACAGACTTCTGAGGTGTGGAGCAAAGTGGACAAAAAGAGAGGTATACAGGTCTGGAGGACTAAAAGGAACACATTCTTTACACCAGGCATTTGAAGATCAGTTTCCTACGGAAAGAAACACGGGTCCAGTAATTGTACTAGGCATATCAGGCAAACCTGCTGATGACACCCAAATGTCTTCCTCAGATGCATCCTTCGCTCTCGGCTCCAAACCCATGTAACCACCTGCCTGCTGAATACTCATATCCCACAGACACGACATGCCCAAAAGGAACATGTTCCCAACCCCCAACACATGGCACGAGTGCATCCTCCTGTGTTCCTACTCAGGGAACAGCAGCCCCTTCCGCCAGCCTCCTGGCCAGGATCTAGGGATTCATATCTACCTCTTCGCTCTCCCTTCCTTCCAGTCAGCTGATGGCAAATCCTTTATTCCCTGCTTGATCTCTCAGATCCGTCCCTTTCTATTCTTTTCCGCTGCCACTGCCACTGCTTGAGGCCACATCGTCTTGGCCTGGATCACTGCAGGAGCCTCATAATTGGTCTCCCTGCTTCAAACTAGTCTCTTCAGAGCTGCCAAAGCCATTCTTTTCAAAATGCAAACCTGATCCTATTTCTCCCAGGCTTTGCATCCGGCAGTAGCTCCCCACAGCACACAGGTAAATTGCAGACACCAAGTGTGAACGCAATGTGTTTCCTTATTCCCATTTCCTGCATTTTTGCTGAGAGGAAAATCTACTGACTTTTGTATATTTATTGTGGACAAAACCTTTGTTAATTCTAGTACTTTATCAGTCTATCATGCATTTTCTAGGCATACAATTTTATAATGAGCACAGATGATATAACTATTCTTTTTCTATCAATTTTTACATTTTCGTTCCTTACTACATTAGAATCTCCAAAACAATACTGAATACTAATGGTGACAGTAGCCAACCTTGTCTAGTTCCTGGTTTTAACTGAAATGATTTGAATGTTTTGCCACTTAAGACATTAGCCACTGATTTTTTCTTTGTAAACAGCCTTTATTTATGAAATTCCCACATATTCTTACTCAAACTTAAGTTTAATATCTGCTGAAGTTTAAGAACTGCCTTTGGAAGCATTTTAATAGTTTTTTTCTTTGTTATAGAAATGAATTATACTGATAAATTTCCTGACACTGAACATCCTTCTGTTCCTGGAAAAAGCCTACCTAGTCATAGCATATTATTCATTGACACAATGCTAGATTATTTGATATTTATAATCACATGATATTGGTCTGTAGTTTTTGTTCTTTATATTTTTTAAAAATCATCTTTCTCTATTAGTGTTAGACTGTCTTTCTTTATAGCCCGCAATAGTGTAGTAATATCAGGATTAACTGCTTTTTGTTAATTGTTATTATTTAGAAAATTTTTTTGGAATAAAAATTTTTATTAGTATAGTTGCTGTGCAATATTATATAAGTTACAGGTATACAATATAGTGATTCACAATTTTTAAAGGTTATACTCCATTTACAGTTTTTAGAAAATATTGGCTATATTCTGTTGTACAATATATCCTTATAGCTTATTTTATACCTAAAGTTTGTACTTATTAATTCTCTACCCCAATATTGCCCCTCCCCACTTCTGTCTCCCCACTGGTAACCACTAGTTTGTTCCCTATATCTGAGTCTGCTTCTTTTTTGTTATATTCACTAGTTAAGTCAGACAGAGAAAGACAAACACTGCACGATACCACTTATATGCGGAAACTGCTTTCTGATATATAGAGAACTTAGTTGTATAGTGGCCTGATTCTTGTGACTTTTTTTTTTTTTTTTTTTTTGTGGTATGCGGGCCTCTCACTGTTGCGGCCCCTCCCATTGTGGAGCACAGGCTCCGGACGCACAGGCCCAGCGGCCATGGCTCACGGGCCCAGCCGCTCCGCAGCATGTGGGATCTTCCCGGACCGGGGCACAAACCCGTATCCCCTGCATCGGCAGGCAGACTCTCAACCACTGCGCCACCAGGGAAGCCCTCTTGTGACTTTTAAATAGGAGACCTTTTACCATGTTTCTAATATCTTCTACAATAATTAATTTATGCAAACTGTCTTCTTCCCAAATGAATGTATAAGCTTTCTGATTTAAATTTAAATTTTAAAGTTATATCCAGTTAAATTCATTCCTTTTGGTACACATGTCCCTAAGTTTGATGAATGCACAGTCACGTACTCACCATGACAGGTGTGAGTCTTCCCATTTCCTCTGGACAGACAGGTGGGGATGAGTCTTACACACCCCACTGCCCACACTTCTGTGCAACCAGGGCTGCCCTCCGGCAAAATGGTGAGAGACAAGGGAAACAGTAACGGGGTGACCTGCCCCATCGCTCTTTGGACCGGGTTGGGCGGGGGTCCCTTTTTCTGATTCTTCTGGCTAGAGACCATTTTCTCTCAAGGTTTTAGGTGCCTGCACCTCGCTGAGGCCCCACTTGGTGCCACAATAAGGCCACCCTTGAGGTGAGGATGAGGCTCAGAGAGAAAAAGAAACAAGAAAAAAATATTTCTCCCATACTCTTTGGTTTGTAGGAGGCCCCCTTTTCCTGGTCCTCTGACCAGAAACAGGGGTTTTCTCTCTTAACCTGTGGCCATGGACCCCCTCTGCACAGTTCAGGTTTCAGTTGGGATGAAACAGGAAAACCAGCAGCCTTACCACTGCACCAGCAGTTCAAGTGCTGACTCCCCTCCCCACTGGTCTTTACTGTTTACTGTTCAGAGGCCTCAGGCAGTTCCTTTCGATTTCTTGTCCAGAACTTCCAGTTGAAACCACTGGGAGAAATAAGCTTGGTGGGGCTTCTCTGACTAGGCCAGCCCCAGAAATGACCTATAATTTGCATCCTAAACATTTCCTTTGGGATCTCAAATTTATTGTCCCAAAGGGTTTACACTGTATCCTCTTACAAATCTTTTAATTTGTTCTCTCTCTGTGGTTTTATCGCCTCTCTTGTTCCTAATTATACACATTTGTGCTGTCTCTCTTTTTCTCAACTACAATCAAGAAGAGGTTATCGATTTTAACGGTCTTTTCAAAGAACCAGATTTTGGACTCGCTTAACTTTTCTACAAGTTATCATTTTCTACTTCAACAATTTCAGCCTTTATCTTTACTACTTCTTTTTCTATAGGTTTTATTTTTGTTCTTTTTCTAAATTCTTAAGACACATTTGAAGTTCTTTTATTTTACTTTGTAAATATTGATGTTTAAGGGAATACATTTCCCTGAGTTCAGCTTTTGGTATGTCCCATAATTTAACTGCTTTTGAGGTAGTTTGTAATTCAAATTTTGGCTTCTATTTTGATCCAAGGATAATTTAGAAGAATTTTATTAACATAATTAAGATGGTTTTGGTCATCACTTTAGTATTGATTTCTTTTTAAAACTGTTTGTAATTACTAGATTATGATTAGAGAACATGGGCTATGAAAATTGGGGGCTAAGAACATAATCAATTCTTGAAAGTATTCCACAGATATAGAAAAATACACACACCTTTCCCCTTCACAAAATTCAAACTTAAATATATTCAGTTTTATTATAACACATAGTTTGCCGGGTCTGGGTCATGCTGAAAGATATATAGCAAGATTGTACACTAAAATTTTACTAATATCAAGTTCTTTTGCATTTTAATAAGTTCTGCTTTTATTTTTCAATCTTGTTTGATGTCTCTACGCTTATGACTAATATATCTTCCTTTATATTGTGCCTATAATTAAGTAATGTCCTTATTTATCCTATTCAGTGCTTTTAACCTCAAATTCCCATGTTTGATTTTTTTAATTGTAATAGTTAATATTTATTGCCATTTAATATATGTCAGGCCCTGTTTTAGGGTCTTTATTTAATGACTGTTGATCTTTAACACTGAATGATCTCAGCCCCAAAGAATTAAAATTGTAAGTTTAGTGTTTTGCAGTTCTAAGACCTGTCAACTAGTGTGTCATTGGAGTTCTTCCTTCCTAGAAATTTCTCTTATATAGAAACTATTATATGATGCAGTTGACAAACACAGGGAAGGGAGTGTGGATACGAAAACTCTACGATCAGCCCCTAGACCATTAAAGATTCATCATTTTATAACATAAAACAAAATTGTGTTTGTTTTTGCTGTCTTTCATTAGTGTTTTGTTTAGGCACAGAGGGAAGGGCAACAACTCCTCCTACTCCAAAAGCTCCAGGCTTTACCTTCTAACACCTTATCTTTTTTTTCTTATTAGTTATTCCCATAAGTTTGATATTAAATTACAACCTCTATTTTTCTTGGTATCTCTTTGCACATTCCTGTATTTTAAACCATTTTTCAGCTCTGATTTAAAAGTGCTTCACGTTGCTGGGTTTTGTTAACTGAATCTGTATAAAATAAGGGAGTTCGTCATGTTCAGTTAACTGAATCCGTATAAAATAAGGGAGTTCGTTATGTTCATCATAAGCAACTGATATACTTAATTTTATTCCTTGTATCCTAATTGTTTTCTTTTTACTTTGTTTCCTTTTTTTTCTTTTCCTTGTTTTTCTTGGCTTGAACAAGTTAGCACTCATCGCCTCCTCCACACGCATGCCACTTCATTGAGAAGTTCTGCTTTTCTTGACACAATTAAGAAAAACTGAACATAGACTTATTTTATAATCTTAAGGCATTTTTTCCTAATTTTGTGAGGTATGATAATGATATTGTGGCTATGCCTTTAAAAAAACAAAAACAAAAAAACAGATGTCCTCATCTATTATAGAAACATCCTGGAATATTTTCCAGTGAAATGATAGGATGTCTGTTTACAATACCCCAATGTCCAGGGACAGAACAGTTGGAGCAATATGTAAAAACTAGGTGTTTGTTGAAACTAGGTGTTGGGTACCTGGGGTCCATTTTACCACTCTTTTACTATTTTGAGTATGTTTGAAAATTTCATGTTAAAAAAGCTAAAGTAAAATCTTTTTTATTTGCACAAAGGCTCTGTATGTTATTACTGAACTTCCTAAATGTTTGTATCATTGTTTTCATTAATGTTACTGGCAATCTCCTCAACTTCCATAGCACTTGTTCAGGGGTGAGCAAACTTCTCCTCTAAAGGGCCTCAGGCTTTGCTGGCCAAGAGGAAAAACTGAGGATATTGTGTACAAGAGAGAAAGTCAATTTCCATAAATTCTTCATTGGCTTAATTCAGAATATAATAGTAATAACTGAGTATAATTTTTGTAACACAGGTCTGAAGTCTACTAATGAGAAGAACAGAGTTATTTTGGGGGGGCATGTGGGTAACGATTTGTTTAATCGGGGTTCAAAGTTAGCGTTCCCTATTATCATGGTAGAAATGGGGCCTCCTTTTCCTATGGAGACTTTCTTTGCTTCCCTGAAATACGGTGATCTTTCCTGGGAACTCACCAGAATGCGCTGCCTGCATCTTTCTTTTGTCACTTCAATATTGCACTCACAGTTTTGAACTGTAGGGAAGCAGATTGCTCTAGGGCACAACTTCCCGGGTTTGAGTTCCAGCTGAATGACTCATTAGCTCCACCCATCTACTTAACCTACCTAGAAGCTTCAGTGGCCTCTTCTACAAAATGACTACTAGGACCTCTTTTACAGGACTGTCGTAAAGATTAACTGAGCTGATAAATGTAAAGACTTAGAAGAATGTATGACACATTGTAAAGCACTTGATATGTTATTTTTCCTTCAATTTTTTTCTCAACCGTTTACAGCTGTAAGACCGTTTGTAGCTTGTGGCCACACAAAATCAAGTTGGTTGGGCCAGATTTGGTCCATGGGCTATAATTTGCCGACCCCTACAGGAGTTGCTACCTATTCTCAGCGTTCTGCATATCTTTCCTCTCTCTGGGTTCTGGGTCCCTTTTAGGTTACCTTCCTTTGCCCGTTCAAGGCTCTATTCACCCCTGAGGCTCAGGTCCAGCAACTGAGGTCCTTAAGCAGTAATCTGGTCGGAGGTAGGACAATGGACTTATGGACCAGCAATGGCTAGGCTGGCAGTTGCCATTCCCAAATGTGGCAGACATTTCCACTGTTTGCCAATACACAGTTCCTGCCATCTCTGGCACAGAAAGGATTACACTCCCCTCAACCCCCAAAGTTACTTGTACCCATGTGACTTGTTCTGTCCAATGAATACGTGCATCACTTCTGAGTGAAAATATTTAAGGGTCAGTGTGCAATTATTCATCTTTCCCTCCTCCTACTATAGTAACTACTGAGTTTCCAGATGGTGGCACCTCAATCAGCCCAGGTCCCTGATGCAGAGAACTCTGGTGATGGGCAACTGACATGTAATATGAAAAAGAAATTTGCTGTATTTTTCTCATTGACGTTTGGGGGATTTTTGTTACAGATTAAACCGAGACTACGGACTAATACACCATGACAAGGAAGTACATTTCCTCCTTGTGTCTCTCAGTGGGAGAAGCTGGTGTTCTCCTGCTCACATGTAAAGGAAAGACGCAACCTATGCACTCTCATTTCTCAACACAGGTCCCTACGGGTCAGGAGGTCCTCCAGGAGACACTTTCAGGGATGGTGCTGCCCTTAATCCCAGAGTCCACAGCGTTCTGCAGATTCAGCTCTCTCCAGGAAGCAAGGTGTCCTGATATTCCCAAGGGCTTTCCGCCACTGCACTCCAGGCTTAACTTGGCTCCCGACTTGGCTCTCTGGTCCTGGACTCCAGCAAATCTCCAGGGGCTCCTGACTAGCCCATAACTCCACCACTCAGGACAGATGCAAGGCAATTAGGTTGCAACTAGGAAGCATGGTGGCAGAGAATCTGATTCTGTGCCATCATTTTCCCAGATAAACCCCAAAGTAAAGTTTACAAAGTCCTTCTAATCTGGCTCTTGTCTTTATCACCTCTCTCAGCCTTCCATTCATTGCACTCCAAGCTTTTGCCATACAGTCTGCTATGCATTCTGTCTCCCTTACTATGGCAATGCTGTTTGCTTACTCTTTCTACCTACTCACCTCCGGCCCCCCTCCCACAAATCTATCAGCATTATTCTCAGTTCCATGGTTTTTTCTAAATGCTCCCCTATTACTGTATGCCTCCAACATGAGAATGTTCATGCTATGCTGTAATCGACCATTTATTTTATAGCCTGCACTTGGCATTGTGTCTAGCCCGTGCATGAACATACACTGCCTTTGATCTCTTTGGAACTCTAGAATCTAGTCATGAAGACACAGGTAAATAAGATATTCTAGCACAGATAATGCAGAAGCAAAGAAAGAACACACATGAAAGGGTGGATTTGTTTTGCTTGGGGAGGGGGCAAAAAATGATCAGAAAAATGTAGCTAACTAAAGAAAATTAACAACTTAATTGTAACATGTGCAACATGAAGCGATGCAGTAATGACAGAAGTTTGTGGCAAGCATAGGTAATATACATTTATTACTGTATGCCTGTCTTCCAAAAAAAGAAAAAGGCAGCTTAGAAAAGGTACAATAAAACTTTAATAGGGGTAAAAAGCCAAGAACCAACTCATAAAAGGGAGTGGAGAGACAGAAAGGACTAACTGTACCAGAAACTCTTGGGTAAGTTGTAAAATAGTGTGACAAAAGTAGGGTAGATAAGAATATTAGCCTGCATCAAGCTCTGATATGACAATGGGAAAGGGATGCTCTGATTCTAGGAAATGGTACAGAGTCTAGGAAAATTAATGACTTTGCATTCTGGTTTATGATCAGTCTCTTGTATGCTTGACTATTGTATGTCAACAACCCAGAACCTGTTCACCTCTGTTTAAACCAAGAATATATGGTTTCCAAAGCCTTGAAACATCAAGGCCACACTATGCCTTTATCATTTTAACCATGAAAGAAGCCACAAATGAAGTGAACAAAAGCAAACACATATGTAAACTAGCATAAGCCGTGGGGCTGTGGCTGTGTCCTCAGCCCTGAACATCTTCTTCCTGAAGGTTTGCTATTCCCATCCCTACCACTGGGAATATCACACTGCTTCATCTCTTCTGAGTCAAACTGTTCCTATTTCCTAATCATCAATCTAAATTACAACTCTCCCATGACTTTCTCTAAGACCCCAGCTCATACCGATCATCTACAATGTCACTGCAGTGGCACAGAGTTAAGCAGACAAGCACCACACAACTCTAGGAGATTTACTTCACAGGCTACAGTTGTGCAGTGCCCAACCTGCACAACCATACACAGCAGCCCTTCCAACTGCCGATGCATTTTTTATTTGTACTTTTCATTTTACAGATTGTAATTCCCTTTTGCAAATCCACATTTCAAGTGAATCTGTCTAATCGTCACAGGTAGGTTGGAAGGTCCTTACAGGTAAGTTCTACCCATGACATACGGAAGGCACTAACTGAATATTTCTTAATTTATTCAATTATTTTCCATTCGAGCAAAGGGTTAAAAGAAGAAAAACGTTAAAGCATATCAAGGACATCTTCTGCACCAAGCAAATAAATTAAGCAAGTAATGTAAAACAATGAGCCCTTCATACACTGTTAATGGAACTATTCTTTGGTACGGCTTCTGTTTAAGTTATTTTGGCATTAATTCCAAGTTATAAAATGTGTATACCCTTTGACCCCACAATTCCACTTCTAGGAACCCATCAAGAATTCAACTGTACACAATAATGCATGTACAAAGATTCTTCTTTTAGAATATTTTGTTGTAAGGAAAAATTAGAAACAACCTTTATCAACAGGAGAGTAGTTAAATTATGGTATATCCAATGGAGTGAAAAATTGGAAATGCTTCACCTAAAATAGTTAAATAATTCAATGTACAAAAGTGTGGAGGAAGCTTTCGTACAAAGCCTCTTAGATAGCCTCATCCACCAGAGGGCAGACAGCAGAAGCAAGAACTACAAGCCTGCAGCCTATGGATAAAACCACATTCACAGAAAGATAGACAAGATGAAAAGGCAGAGGGCTATGTACCAGATGAAGGAACAAGATAAAACCCCAGAAAAACAACTAAATGAAGTGGAGATAGGCAACCTTCCAGAAAAAGAATTCAGAATAATGATAGTGAAGATGATCCAGGACCTCAAAAAAAGAATGGAGGCAAAGATTGAGAAGATGCAAGAAATGTTTAAAAAAGATCTAGAAGAATTAAAGAACAAACAAACAGATATGAACAATGCAATAACTGAAATGAAAAATACACTAGAAGGAATCAATAGAATAACTGAGGCAGAAGACGGGTAAGTGACCTGGAAGACAGAATGGTGGAATTCAATGCTGCAGAACAAAATAAAGAAAAAAGAATGAAAAGAAATGAAGACAGCCTAAGAGACCTCTAGGACAACATTAAATGCAACAACATTCATATTATAGGGGTCCCAGAAGGAGAAGAGAGAGAAAAAGGACCCGAGAAAATGTTTCAAGAGATTATAGTCGAAAATTTCCCTAACATGGGGAAGGAAGTAGCCACCCAAGTCCAGAAAGTGCAGAGAGTCCCATACAGGATAAACCCAAAGAGAAACATAGGAAAGGAAACCATAAACAAGATGAAAAGACAACCCTCAGAATGGGAGAAAATATTTGCAAACGAATCAACAGACAAAGGATTAATCTCCAAAATATATAAACAGCTCATGCAGCTCAATATTAAAGAAACAAACAGCCCAATCCCAAAATGGGCAGAAGACCTAAACAGACATTTCTCCAAAGAAGACATACAGATGGCCAAGAAGCACATGAAAAGCTGCTCAACATCACAAATTGTTAGAGAAATGCAAATCAAAACTACAGTGAGGTATGACCTCACACCAATTAGAATGGGCACCATCAGCAAATCTACAAACAACAAATGCTGGAGAGGGTGTGGAGAAAAGGGAACCCTCTTGCACTGTTGGTGGGAATGTAAATTGATAGAGCCACTAGGGAGAACAATATGGAGGTTCCTTAAAAAACTAAAAATAGAATTATCATATGACCCAGCAATCCAACCACTGGGCATATACCCAGAGAAAACCATAATTCAAAAAGACACGTGCATCCCAGTGTTCATTGCAGCACTATTTACAAAAGCCAGGTCATGAAAGCAACCTAAATGCCCATCGACAGACAAATGGATAAAGAAGATGTGGTCCATATATACAATGGAATATTACTCAGTCATAAAAAGGAATGAAATTGGGTCATTTGTAGAGATGTGGATGGATCCAGAGACTGTCCTACAGAGTGAAGTCAGAAAGAGAAAAACAAACATCGTATATTAATGCATATATGTGGAACCTAGAAAGATGGTACAGATGAACTGGTTTGCAGGGCAGAAATTGAGACACAGATGTAGAGGAGAAATGTATGGACACCAAGGGAGGAAAGCGGCGGGAGGTGGGGGTGGTGGTGTGATGAATTGGGAGATTGGGATTGACATGTATACACTGATGTGTATAAAATAGATGAATAAGAACCTCTTGTATAAAAAAATAAATAAAATTGAAAAATTCAAAAAAAAAAAGAGTATGGGAAGGCAAAAAGGGACCCTAAATACTTAGTATCATCCAAATCCGCCTTCTCTTATCTCCCCCTTCCAACAATTTCACTCTTAAATTCACTCATTTGTAAGTGTTTATCAAATGTATATTATATGTAGATGCATGATGAGTACTATCAAACATATAAAATAAAACTATCAGAGCATATAAAATAATCTATGACCTATGTAATTTATACTATAGTGGGGCATAAAAAAAAAAAAGAAAAGAAAGTGTGACTATCATCCTTCACCTGTACATGTGAACATTACACAAAGGCCCCTACTGTCAAACTGGTGTGATCCTTCTTGTCTCTCTTCTCTTTCCATAAATGTACACAAATATAAGTACATTTTATATAACTTGACCATACTGTATTTGTGATTCTATGATTCAATGTTCTTCATTTAACAATAGGTCTTGGAGAACTATTTCCATAATCTCATTTATGGATCTACCTCATTCTTTTAAATCTCTGCATAATATTCCACAGGATTATTGAATATACCATGATTGATCTGGCTACCCCCTTATTGATGAGCATTATTGTATTTCTAATTTTTCATTCTAATGATATACCATAATGTAACTACTCCTATTAATAAAGGTTGGCTCTAATTTTTCCATACAGCAAAACATTCTGCAATAAGAATATTGATGCATACATTATTGTGCAGAACTGAATTCCTGATGGATTCCCAGAGGTAGAATTGTTGAGTCGAAGGGTATACACATTTTATATCTTGGAATTAATGCCAAAATGAAAAACAGAGACTTCTTTAAAAAATACTTCCACTAATAGTGTATGAAAGTGGCCATTGTTCCTCATCACTTACTTTTTTAATGTTTGCTAATCCTATGCAAAGAAATCTCATTTAAAAAAATGAATTTTTTGATTAATGATGAAGTTGATTCTTTCTATAAGTTTATTGTGACATAAAATTTCTTCTCTGAATTGCCTATTTATTTGACTTATTTTACTGATTTGCTGTGGATATTTGTTTTACTGAACATGTTATGAATATTAACTCAATGTCTGCTTTATTGTGATAAATATCTTCTCCACCCTGTCACCTATGTTTACCTGTGTTCATAGTGACTTTTTCTGTATTTAGAAATATTTAATTTTATGATGCTTAAGAAAACCTTTCTTCTATATTGCCTTCTGAAATTATTAAAGCTTAATTATATTAGCCCTTTAATCCATCTGGAATTTTTTTTGGTTTATGCTATAAAGTAAGGCATCTATTTCTAATTTCTTTCTTTCTCCTGAAATGTCACTACCTCCATTTTGCAAACGACAAAACTAACTGACAGAGGTTAAGGAACTTGCATGATACTTCAGAGGCAGCAAACAGCCTTACTGGGATGTAAACCTGCTTGCCCCTTTCTACCAAACGAAGCCATCTCTCAGGAGTAAAGCGCAGGGATTGCACTGAATCTGTAGATTGCTTTGGGTAGTAGAGTCATTTTCACAATGTTAATTCTTCCAATCCATATATCTCTCCATCTCTTTGTATCATCTTTAATTTCTTTCATCAGTGTCTTACAGTTTTCTGCATACAGGTCTTCTGTCTCCTTAGGTAGGTTTATTCCTAGGTATTTTATAATTTATGTTGCAGTGGTAAATGGAAGTGTTTCCTTAATTTCTCTTTCAGATATTTCATCATTAGTGTCTAGGAATGCAAGAGATTTCTGTGCATTAATTTTGTATCCTGCAACTTTACTAAATTCATTGATTAGCTCTAGTAGTTTTCTGGTAGCATCTTTAAGATTCTCTATGTATAGTATCATGTCATCTGCAAACAGTGACAGTTTTACTTCTTCTTTTCCGATTTGGATTCCTTTTCTTTCTTTTTCTTCTCTGATTGCTGTGGCTAAAACTTGCAAAATTATAATGAATAATAATGGTGAGAGTGGACAACCTTGTCTTGTTCCTGATCTTAGAGAAAATGGTTCCAGTTTCTCACCATTGAGAACGATGTTGGCTGTGGGTTTGTCATACATTGCCTTTATTATGTTGAGGTAAGTTCCCTCTGTGCCTACGTTCTGGAGGGTTTTTATCATAAATGGGTGTTGAATTTTGTCCAAAGCTTTTTCTGAATCTATTGAGATGATCATATGGTTTTTCTCCTTTAGTTTGTTAATATGTTTTATCACATTGATTGATTTGCATATATCAAACTACCAATGGCATTTTTCACAGAACTAGAACAAAAAGTTTCACAATTTGTTTGGAAACACAAAAGACTCCAAATAGCCAAAGCAATCTTGGGAAAGAAAAACCGAGCTGGAGGAATCAGGCTCCCGAATTTCAGACTATACTACAAAACTACAGTAATCAAGACAGTATGGTACTGGCACAAAAACAGAAATATAGAACAATGGAACACGATAGAAAGCCCACAGACAAACCCACACACATATGGCCACCTTATTTTAGATACAGGAGGCAAGAATATACAATGGAGAAAAGACAGCCTCTTCAATAAGTGGTGCTGGGAAAACTGGATAGTTACATGTAAAAGAATGAAATTAGAACACTACCTCAAACCATACACAAAAATAAACTCAAAATGGATTAAAGCCCTAAATGTAAGGCCAGACACTGTAAAACCCTTAGAGGAAAACTGAGGCAGAACACTGTATGACATAAATCACAGCAAGATCCTTTTTGACCCACTTCCTAGAGAAATGGAAATAAAAACAAAAATAAACAAATGGGACCTAATGAAACTTAAAAGCTTTTGTACAGCAAAGGAAGCCATAAACAAGACAAAAAGACAACCCTCAGAATGGAAGAAAATATTTGCCAATGAAGCAACTGACAAAGGCTTAATCTCCAAAATTTATAAGCAGCTCCTGCAGCTCAGTATCAAAATATCATACAACCCAATCCAAAACTGGGCAGAAGACCTAAATAGACATTTCTCCAAAGAAGATATACAGATTGCCAACAAACAAATGAAAGGACGCTCAACATCACTAATCATTAAAGAAATGCAAATCAAAACTACCATGAGGTATCACCTCACACCGGTCAGAATGGCCATCATGAAAAAATCTACAAATAGGAAATGCTGGAGAGGGTGTGGAGAAAAAGTAACCCTTTTGTACTGTTGGTGGGAGTGTAAATTGATACAACCACTACGGAGAACAGTATGGAGCTTCCTAACAAAACTAAAAATAGAACTACAATATGACTCAGCAATCCCACTACTGGGCATATATCCTGATGAAACCATAATTCAAAAAGAGTCATGTACCACACTGTTCACTGCAGCTCTATTTACAATAGCCAGGACATGGAAGCAACCTAGGTGTCCATCGACAGATGAATGGATAAAGAAGACGTGGCACACATATATGATGGAATATTACTCAGCCATGAAAAGAAATCCCTGAGAAAACCATAATTCAAAAAGAGTCATGTACCACAATGTTCATTGCAGCTCTATTTACAATAGCCAGGACATGGAAGCAACCTAGGTGTCCATCGACAGATGAATGGATAAAGAAGACGTGGCACACATATATGATGGAATATTACTCAGCCATGAAAAGAAATGAAATTGAGTTATTTGTAGTGAGGTGGATGGACCTGGAGTCTATCATACATGAAGTAAGTCAGAAAGAGAAAAACAAATACCATATGCTAACACATATATATGGAATCTAAAAGAAAAAAAAATGGTTCTGAAGAACCTAGGGGCAGGACAGGAGTAAAGACGCAGATGTAGAGAATGGACTTGAGGACACGGGGAGGGGGAAGGGTAAGCTGGGATGAAGTGAGAGAGTAGCATGTACATATATACACTACCAAATGTAAAATAGATAGCTAGTGGGAAGCAGCCGCATAGCACAGGGAGATCAGCTCGGTGCTTTGTGACCACCTAGAGGGGTGGGATAGGGAGGGTGGGAGGGAGACGCAAGAGGGAGGAGATATGGGGATATATGTATAGGTTTAGCTGATTTCACTTTGTTATACAGCAGAAACCAACACACCACTGTAAAGCAATTATACTCTAACAAAGATGTTTTAAAAAAAGAGTAAAGCATAATACATTCCACCTTAAAACATTATTACGCTCCATACAAACAGCCTAAAAATGTCACTCACGTCTGCTGTACTGCTTTAACAGCAAGAGGTGCCTTGGCATTGCTGATCACATATGGATATACCTGCCAAGACCTGCTTTGCATTTGCTCAGAGACGGAATCACGAAGTCCAGGAATAGAATTCCATTATTATTCAGCAGCAACTAGCTGCTATCACAAAAATGAGGATGCCTCAAATTGACACTTTCTCAAAGACAATTCTATGTTCTCTTGGCTGGCATGGAAGCCGAGTAATAAACATAGAGAAGAGTAGGGTTGACGGTCTACCTAAGACCAGGGAGGCTGAACCATTCTGACTCCAGCTGCAATCATCCATCCCCAGAGTCCTGCCTTGCTGCAAACCACATGGAGAGTTGGCTTTAGCACTTTTCATCTCATCTATCCCACTGGGCCAAGAGTAGACAACCTGGACCAACTTCTCAGTTACAATGAATTCCTTTGTGTCTGGGAATACTCCCCATATGCCCAACACAGAGCCAGAGGACCCTGGGGAAGATGCTGCTGGCCACCAAGTCTGCATCACCACTGATTTCCCAGAGGTGCATTGCTAGCTCATACTGGGCCAGACTTTCTCTCTCTCAGAATTTAAAGTGAGAAATGAGGGAATCAAATCAGCCTCATCACATGGCTGAAACTGGACAGTATAAGCTCAGGAGCTGTGGGTGGCCATGGGCTGCCACGTGGACTGGGAAGCACAGAAACCAGCTGCAGGGGGGAAAAAAAGGCGAACCGAGTATTACATACAGAGAAGGACAGAGGAGAGCTGGGTTTCTCATGACTTTCTGGCTGGGATCATGCATTCAACAAATATTTACTTTGCACCTAATATGTGCCAGATGTCATTTTAGAAGACGGAGGACTAGAAGATACACTTCATTGTTGCAATAAATTCTGCTTTTTACTTAAGCTAACTGGCGGGGATTTCTGTTTCTCGTAACCAGAGACCTATAACTAACATAGGCTCATAAATGCAAGAATCCTCTATCTGTGGAATGTTTTATACTCCCAACTGTTCCAGATGCTGGCTCCACTTATTAGGTGCTCAATCCATCTACCTTGTCTCATAACTAATTTTATAAACCTCTTCTATCACCCTAAGGTGACTCCAAGTTCTTCCAGGAGAGTGGTTCTCAACCACCATGACACAGGTCCCCAGGGCATTATGATCAGTGATGAGGTAGGTCATTACTAATTTTAACGTTATAATGAAGTGCTAAAGTTGGTTAGTGCTTTATGATTGTCCCTACCCCTGGAGCAGATTCAAGGTCATCTGTAATAAAGTCAGCTTCACTTGCCTTCCCACGTGCTTTCTTGTGGAAGAGAACTCTGATAAAGCCAGCATTCAGGGAATTGTGTATAACCCCAGGGATGTACATAGAGATCTGTTAGTTATGTGAAAATCATCCCTACTGTTTGTCAAGGTAGATGGAAAGAATCACAAAGACAGTCCCATTCACAGAATTCTAAACATATCATAGTTGCTCAATAAAGCACTGTAGTTGCTATTGCTGGTGCTGCAGAAAGGAGCCTTTCTGTTCCTTAAGCCTGCACCACCACAACTGGCCACACAGTCAATGTCCATGTGTGCACTAGGCCTTAGCTGTTGAAAATACTTATCTCAACACAGAATACACGCAAAGCTTGGGTAAAGCCAAAGAATGAGGTCTAACAAAGGTAAAGACAATGCAGTTAACATGTTACTTTTCGGTTGCATTCCTTTCTCATGGGAAATGCTTCTCCCTCAGGCCATAGCACCCTGGTAGGCCAGTGACTGGTCCAGAGGTGGGCAAGTGACTAGAGGAGTTGAGATGATAGAACAGGGGTCTTCTTACATCTCAACTAACAGAATCCTGTAAGCCTGGAGCTACAAGAACCTGTCTTTCCCAGAGTAGGAAGCCAACCCAGAGAAACATGTGTATGTGTGTGATTTCATTAAATCCTATGACCCAGGGAAGTAGATGGCTATTAAGCTCACTTTGCTGATGAACAAACTAGGACTCTAATTGTCCAAAGTCATCTCAGTTTATGTCTTCCTGGTTTGCCCTCTTCCAAGTACGTATATAATGTTTTATATGAATCTGTAGCCAATCTGAAAATGCCTCTCCATGATACCTTGCTTAGGCAAGTCTTTGGGCATCACTGACTTGTATTTAAGTGCTTTTAAGCTTGGGGTCAAGCGAACCTCAGCTGTAAAGGACCTGATAAGTATTTTAGGTTTTACAGGCCACAAAATCTGTCAAAACTACTCAAATCTGCTATTGTAGTGTGAAAGCAATCAAAGACAACATGTAAATGACCGTGTGTGGCTGTGTTCCAATAAAACTTTATTTACAAAATAGGCAGTGCAATAGAAAAACAATACATACATGTATATGTATAACTGAATCACTTTGCCGTTCGCCTGAAACTAACACAACATTGTTAATCAACTACAATCCAATATATAATAAAAATTTTAAAAAGATAGGCAGTGGGAGAAGGCAGGATTTGGCCTGTGGGTAACAGTTTGCTGTTCTAAGCTATAAATCACCAGGCAACTAGATTGCCAATTTCTTTAGACAAATTCCATATGTTAAATATTTTATGTTGTTTTGTAATTTCCCCATGACTAAACACACTCACATTTCAGTAACGGAAACTGCCAGACATATGCAAAATACACAAATGTACTAACTGACCAAGTTGATAAAGGTGTTAACTCATGAGTTAGAGTGTTTTCTTTTTTTCTTGAAGATGAGTGTGTCAAATATCTCGTTTGCAATAAACCGAAGAAAGTGAAGGTGAGCAGGCAATGCTAGAGGGTGGGCATATGTCCACTGAAAAGGGGCAGTCCATTTTACCCCACATAAGGATGAAAGATCTATTAAGTTAGTGAGAAATCGGTTACTCTGGCTGCGTGGATAAAAGTGTTAGGGACTTCCAGACAATAGCAAGAAAATGCTCTACCAAAGGATATTTTCTTTGAGATCCATAAAGATGATTAGATCATCTCATTCTCAGTAGGAAAACAGGTACATCTATTGCCATTAATTTTCCAAACAGTATTTGTTTTAAAAATTAAATTGCTTTATGAACAACTAAATGTTTAAAAATATCCCTGAGGGCTTCCCTGGTGGCGCAGTGGTTGAGAATCTGCCTGCCAATGCAGGGGACACGGGTTTGAGCCCTGGTCTGGGAAGATCCCACCTGCCGTGGAGCAACTAGGCCCGTGAGCCACAACTACTGAGTCTGCGCATCTGGAGCTTGTGCTCCGCAACGAGAGAGGCCGCAACAGTGAGAGGCCCGCGCACCGCGATGAAGAGTGGCCCCCGCTTGCCGCAACTAGAGAAAGCCCTCGCACAGAAACGAAGACCCAACACAGCCAAAAATAAATAAATAAATAAATAATTTAAATAAAAAAATAAAAATAAAATAAAATAAAAATATCCCTGAAATGATAACATTTGCTACAAATATGAATTAGTATTTAAAATACTGTACTGAAAAAAGAGTACACTGTTAGATATACCTGTTAAAGTTCTGGTTTCTAGGGAAGTATGGTTCAAAGGGCATTTGGAGAAGGACGCAGCACTTTGATTTCAACTTCCAACATCACTGTATGGAAATACCGGGGAACGTCCCAAGTCTTCCAGAATTAGAAAACCAGAGAACAAAGAAAGGCAATTTTATGACAATCACTTTTATAAGGTTACTTAAAGATCCAAGTGCAAGTTAATTTCCAAGCCTATACACATTTATGTATGACAGGTTGCCTGTAATTCCCATTTAACAAAATGAATTTTATTTCTATTATGAGGAGTAATTTGCCCTTGAGGGACAAAGTAGTCTTGTGCATAACATATAAAACAGAACCATGGCTTTCCCAAGGTTGTCTGTATTTTCCTTTCTACCTATACTCCTCTCTTGCATCCAAGATTGTCCCTAGCCTAGTCTAAACACCCGGGCATCTGTGCACAAGATTAGGGAAAAGGAAGACAAAGACAAAGTAAAGAGAAAAAAAGGAATGGAAGAGGTGAAGGAGGGAGGGAGGGGAAAAGAAAGAGGAAGAGAAGAAAAGGGGGGGCAATGTACTGTACAGCATGGTGACTGTAGCTAGAGGGTAAGTGAGTTCTGGGGATCTAATGCACAGCTTGGTGATTAGAGGGAACAATGCTGTATTACATACCTGAAAGTTGCTATGAGAGTAGCTCTTAAATGTTCTCACCACACACACACACACACACACACACACACAAAATAGTAATTATGGGGCGTGATGGAAGGTGTTAGCTAACCCTAAGGTGATAAGCATTTTACAATATATAAATGCACCAAATGAATGTTGTACATCTTAAACTTACACAGTATTATATGCCAATTAAATCTCAATATCCCACCTGCCGTGGAGCAACTAGGCCCGTGAGCCACAACTACTGAGTCTGCGCATCTGGAGCTTGTGCTCCGCAACGAGAGAGGCCGCAACAGTGAGAGGCCCGCGCACCGCGATGAAGAGTGGCCCCCGCTTGCCGCAACTAGAGAAAGCCCTCGCACAGAAACGAAGACCCAACACAGCCAAAAATAAATAAATAAATAAATAATTTAAATAAAAAAATAAAAATAAAATAAAATAAAAATATCCCTGAAATGATAACATTTGCTACAAATATGAATTAGTATTTAAAATACTGTACTGAAAAAAGAGTACACTGTTAGATATACCTGTTAAAGTTCTGGTTTCTAGGGAAGTATGGTTCAAAGGGCATTTGGAGAAGGACGCAGCACTTTGATTTCAACTTCCAACATCACTGTATGGAAATACCGGGGAACGTCCCAAGTCTTCCAGAATTAGAAAACCAGAGAACAAAGAAAGGCAATTTTATGACAATCACTTTTATAAGGTTACTTAAAGATCCAAGTGCAAGTTAATTTCCAAGCCTATACACATTTATGTATGACAGGTTGCCTGTAATTCCCATTTAACAAAATGAATTTTATTTCTATTATGAGGAGTAATTTGCCCTTGAGGGACAAAGTAGTCTTGTGCATAACATATAAAACAGAACCATGGCTTTCCCAAGGTTGTCTGTATTTTCCTTTCTACCTATACTCCTCTCTTGCATCCAAGATTGTCCCTAGCCTAGTCTAAACACCCGGGCATCTGTGCACAAGATTAGGGAAAAGGAAGACAAAGACAAAGTAAAGAGAAAAAAAGGAATGGAAGAGGTGAAGGAGGGAGGGAGGGGAAAAGAAAGAGGAAGAGAAGAAAAGGGGGGGCAATGTACTGTACAGCATGGTGACTGTAGCTAGAGGGTAAGTGAGTTCTGGGGATCTAATGCACAGCTTGGTGATTAGAGGGAACAATGCTGTATTACATACCTGAAAGTTGCTATGAGAGTAGCTCTTAAATGTTCTCACCACACACACACACACACACACACACACACAAAATAGTAATTATGGGGCGTGATGGAAGGTGTTAGCTAACCCTAAGGTGATAAGCATTTTACAATATATAAATGCACCAAATGAATGTTGTACATCTTAAACTTACACAGTATTATATGCCAATTAAATCTCAATAAATCTGAGGAAAAGACATTGTATGATACACATGAAAGCTGTTAAGAGAATAGATTGTAAATGTTCTCACCACACACCAAAGGAAAAAACAAAGTTAACTATGTGAGGTGATGGATGTGTTAACTAATCTTAGTGTGATAATGATTTTATGATATACACATACATGTATCAAATCATCACATTGTACACCTTAGACTTACACAATGCTATAGATCATATAAAACACATTTTACTTTTTAAAGAGGGAAGGCAGATGAAAGAAAGGAAAAGAGAAAAAAGAAGAATTAACCAGTAAATTGGGCTCACTTTGGTGGTGAGAATGCCTAAGCGTATACAGAAGTAAAAATATAACGCTGTACACATGAAACCTATGTTATAAATCGTTGTTACATAAATTAAAAAACAGCCTAAGAATGAAGAAAAAAGAAAAAAAAAGGGACTCCCCTGGTGGCACAGTGGTTAAGAATCCTCATGCCAATGCAGGGGACATGGGTTCAAGCCCTTGTCTGGGAAGATCCCACATGCCACGGAGCAACTAAGCCCATGTGCCACAACTACTGAAGCCTGTGCACCTACAGCCCATGCTCCACAACAAGAGAAGCCACCGCAATGAGAAGCCTGTGCACTGCAACGAAGAGTAGCCCCCGCTCACTGCAACTAGAGAAAGCCTGTGTGCAGCAATGAAGACCCAACACAGCCAAAAATAAATAAATAAATATTTTAAAAAAGAAAAAAGGGCAGTCCTTGTAGGCCTAGCAAACACACACACACACACACACACACAACAAAAAAACACCAAAAAAAAGCTTGCCCGCTGCTTTGGGCATTCCCAGAGTCTATGCATTTAGTCCTAAGCTCACTACCTCTTCACATTCATGACACCAACTATACCTCTATGTGCATAACTTCCAAATCTCTCATCTCTGTCACTGATCCCTCTCCTGGTCTTTCATTTCAAGTCTCTAATTATCAGCTGAACAGCTCCCTTTAGAAGAGTTACCTTCTTCCTTAAAAAACGAAAAAGAGAATTAACATATGACCCAGCAATCAGAATTACCACATAACCCAGCAACCCACTACTGGGCATATACCCAGAGAAAACCATAATTCAAAAAGACACATGCACCCCAATGTTCACTGCAGTGCTATTTACAATAGCCAGGTCATGGAAGCAACCTAACTGTCCATCGACAGACGAATGGATAAAGAAGATGTGGTACATATATACAATGGAATATTACTCAGCCATAAGAAGCAACGAATTGGGTCATTTGTAGAGACATGGATGGACCTAGAGACTGTCATACAGAGTGAAGTAAGTCAGAAAGAGAAAAACAAATACCGTATATTAACACATATATGTGGAATCTAGAAAAACGGTACAGGTGAACCAGTTTACAAGGCAGAAATAGAGACACAGATGTAGAGAACAAATGTAGGGGGGAAGCGGTGAGGGTGGTGGTGGGATGAACTGGGAGATTGGGCTTGACATATGTACACTAATATGTATAAAATAGATAAGTAATAAGAACCTGTTGTATAAAAAAATAAAAATAAATAAAATGAGATGCCAAAAGAAAAAAAGAAGCGTTACCTTCATGTCAAACCCTAAAGGGAACAAACAATAACACCTTCTCCCTTGGCCAGCTTCCCTTTTCCATGCCCCGATTTCAGTTCATGGTGGAAACCTCAGGGATCTTGGTTCCATATTCCTCAACAATAAAGACTCTTCCCCATAAGATATTTTTGCATCCATTCCTCACTTTCCATCCCTTCTGACCACATTCTAAATTTGAGGCACTCATCAATTTCTAGAATGGTCTTCATAATCCTCTTTCATCACTTTACTGCCAGCATCTCCCCCATTTCAAACCAATGGGGCTAAATGAATCTTTATTCCATCAGTCTCCTGTTCAGAAAAATCCTTTGGGGCCCCATCTACCTACAAGCTCTTGGGTCCGATATCTGAGGTCTTTTACCATCTGTTTCCAACCCACCCTTCCCATCTCCCCAAGATGGAAACCCTCCATGACCCAAGCTAGTCCACTGGTTATTCTCCAAATGGCAATGCTCATCCCCACCTTTCCCCAGTCACATATTCACATTTAATCATCAGTTATGTGCTAGACGTGTGGCGGCACAAAAATAGGTCATATTTCACTTTCACAGTTAGACAATATTTTAGGTGGAAGATATTAGCTACACAAAGTTTAAAGGTATGTTTGACCAGAGATAGATTAGTTCTAAGGGTGGGAGGACCTACGAGAAGCCAGAAATAAAGAGGAATCCTTTCCTCTCTTTGAGGCTTTGGTTAAGGAATGCAGTCTTCCACAAAAACCTTCAGGAAAGGGTGGTGAAGGATCAAAGGATGCACTGTAGAGCCAAAAGCAGCAGTAGCTTGGGCATGGGGGAGAGCACACCAGAGGCATCTGTCTCCAGGGTTTCTGGGTAAGAGTGACACTTACTTATAACTAAGAACAAGCAAATCACAAGGGCTTCCTCTACTTTGGGTTTTCCAAGCATATGATGTTTATACTGGTCAGGACTGAAAGTCAGTCGAAGAGTGTAGAGAGTTGCTCTGGAGATTTCACCCCAGGCCACACGCCACGGAAAATCACATTGAAATTCAAGTACTTGAGGTCCACTGTAGAGTACCAAGGAGACAAGGGCAGCATGACAGAAGCCAAGACCACACAAGCAGAGCTATCTTCCCTCCTCCCCAGTCCTCCTTCCAGGCTAATAACATGGACAAAAGTCAGTCAGTAGCTTGCACCTGACCACTTCACCCCTTCCTCAACACATCCCACAACAGTGCCCCCTACACATTCCAGTCACTCACTCATTTTGGAAATATTAAGGAGAAAGGATGGGGAAAGAGGTTAGATTTACTGAGAACGTGCTTTGTGCCAGGTATTGTGCTAGATGCTTCCATATATAATGAAGAGAAGGAATGAAGAAAGAAAACAGAAAAAGGAAGAGTGGGGACCACAAGTAGAATGAAAGCCAACAGGAGGTGAATGAGGGCCTTGGTTCTGAAATCGTTTCATGCTAGCCATGACAGACCTCCCTATAGCAACTGATAAAACGTAGATGCCCCAAACCCAGTCAATATAAATATAAATTACTCAATTGGGATGAAGCTCTAAACCATATAAATACACACACACACACACGTGCACACATATACAAATGGACACACATACACACTTGTAAATAAGCAGCCCAGACAATTCTAAATAACGCACAGGTATTGTGCATACCCTGGATTATGGTATCTACCACTTCCTCCAGACCCCATACTCTCTGTCCTACAAATCTTGACACACCATTATTTTCATATTGAGCAGAACCCTGTGGGGCTCCTGGACACAAAAGCCTTCCTGTGTCCCCCATTCTTGATTACAGGAAGTAAGCTTCATTCAGCCTCCATGACCTTCCCTGAGTTCCAAAGGTCAGCTTCAAACAGTTGCTAATTAGGGAAGGGAGGGCCTGTGGAGAAAAGGGAGAAACAGTCAAAAGAAACAATAGTGCAGCCTTGGGGCAGGGTCCTGCCCCCCTCGAGGGATACACATAACAGTATCTTTGAGCTGTTTTGCAGATACTGGAGACCCCACCAGGTGGAAGAAGTTAAAGGTATGGTGCCCACAAGCATGTAGACCCCAGACCAACTGGAACCAGAAGGTTGATGATACTGACTCCCTTACCACCAAGCAATCAGACGACTGTCCACAAGCTGATCACGCCCTCTTTGAACCATTATTATAAAACTCCTCACTACCCCCTCCAGGTCACGACACACAGTTTTGAGGGCATTAGCCCTCTGGGGCCCACTTTGCTTGGCAAGTGTGATGAGATCAGAAGCAGAGGAGTGGGACAAAGGGACTCACCCATGTCTTTGGTGCTCAGGGAAGGCTCCTGGGCCAAGTAACGTTTAAGGTGAGACTTTAAGTGATGAGAAGCACTGAGCTATCAAAGCAAGGGGTGGGAGCGGGAGAGGTTTCTGTAAATCCCAGCCCCGACGGGAAAAATTCTCAACCAAAATAACAGTGCATCAAACAATTCTTCCCAGCAGCCCACACCTACTTTGTCCATATGATTCCCATCAGCTCCCAAGGTGTCCAGAGGAGGCCCACTGGGAGAGAAAGCAGACTTAAGCCAGCAGGCTGTCAAGGGAACAGATGAGCTGATCTGCTTGCGGGCCAGGCAGCAATGGAGCAATAAATTAGCCCTATAAAATACTTCACATTTAAATGTGTAATCTTTCCTATTTCTACAGAGGGCATTTTTTTTTTGTAAGAAGGCAAATGAAATTATAATGTTGGACTAAGTGGCAAGCCCCTCTGCACCCCAACCCAATCTCTCCATTAGGCAGCTCAACTCATAACCCATTTGGGAATGGCTTTTATCATCCAAGGTGATGTCATCAGCTTTAGCAGCTCTGCAATATGGGATGAGACAGAAGGAATGCATTACACAGACTCAGTGGGAACTCAGCCCAGCAAGCTCTTGGCGCCTGGAACAGAACAGAAGGCCACATCGGTTTGCTTTACAGTAGGCTCCCGGCAAACACAGAAGCAAACTCAGGCATTTTATTAGGGATACAAAGTTTTCCCTCATCCAAGATCACTGAAAATCATTTTTCTTCTCTTTGCCTTTTTGAAAATGGCAGAAGCCATACTGAAAAAAAAATGTTTATAGGATATGCAGATTTTTACTTAGGACTCGTTCAGGAGTTTAAAAAAGAAAAAAAGAAAAAAAAAAAAAAGAAGCCCTGAGCCAGGTAACAGGAAAGTGTAGAGACGGCAAATATTCCAGAATGTATTTTCTCCAGGCACTTTCTATGTGAAAATATGTTTCAGAAAACACCCAAGAATCTGCTGAAAGCCTCTAGACCAGCGGTCCTCAACCTTTTCGGCATCAGGGACCAGTTTCATGGAAGACAATTTTCCATGGACGGGCCGGTGGGATGCTTCAGGCAGTCACTCGCTAGCCCGCTGCTCACCCCCTACTGGGTCTGGATCCTAACAGGCTGGGGGCTGGGGACCCCTGCTCTAGACAGCCTACTGCCTGTGCCTGAAATGCCCATCCCCAATTTGTCAGCCAGGTCGAGAATGACTGCAAGGAGGCTTTCCCTGGTGTTCCCATGGCAGAGGTGGTCTCTTTCCTCTATGTTATCCCAAACCTGGTCCCTAGTACCTACTTTCACTACTGCAGATATGATATGGGGTTACAATGACTCACTGACACTCCTGACATTCCACTAGATTATAAGCTACCAAGGGCCAAAGCCATATCCACTCACCCAAGGATCCTTGCACCTGGCACAGTACTCAGCAGGTTATACTCATGCAGGTGGAGGAAAGTGTTAAACAACCATCTACGCTGCTCTCTGCCATGAGAACTGTGGTCTTTCTGGGTCTTATGAAAAGCATCATCATGATAGCACATCAACTTAGATTCACAGATTAATACAGTATATTGTATATGGCCCAAGCTTGGAGCATTTCTAATGTTTTCCCATATAAGTCTAAAACATGTATTTTCTTAATATTTTTCACTGAAATGATTCCCTTCATTAGTTTTCACCTTGTCCTAAGCAATGATAATCAGGAAACCATGATTTGGGGTGCAAATCCTATTTTATTCAAACACACAATAAAATATTGAATTATTAAACTGAGCATTGTTCATCTGTACACCACCCCTAATCCTCCAGCACGCAGCAACAGAGTGGGTCATGTACCCGCTGCAAGAAATCCTGGATTAATAAAATATTCAAGCTGAAAATGTCACTAGAGATTCCAAGCCCAAACAATTCATAAACAGATAAGGAAACAGGCTCAGGAGGATTTCTCTTTCTTTCTCAACTGATGAAGTTAGTGAGTGGCAGAGGTTGGACAAACATCCAGGGCCCCAGGGCCTATTTTAGTCTTTGCTCCAATGACTGGGACAAATATCCGAAAGAGATAAGAGCTTTCAAACATCCAAAGTATTTTCACAAATATTTTCAAAATACTTTAAAACATACCCTTTTATTAAAAAGACAGAAAGAAAAGTTCTAGTGGGATAATGGATACATTATTTTTTTTCCTTCCTAGTACCCTAATAACTTACAATGTGGTCCCAGTAATTTAACAACGAAAAAAAATACAACATATATAATGGTTAATTTCATGTGTCAACTTGACTGAGTCACGGGGTGCCCAGATATTTGGTCAAATATTATTCCAGTTGTTTCTGTGAGGGCATTTTTTTTTTTTTTAATGTATGTATTTATTTTTGGCTGCATTGGGTCTTCCTGGCTGTGCATAGGCTTTCTCTAGTTGTGGCGAGCAAGGGCTACTCTTCGTTGTGGTGCATGGGCTTCTCATTGCAGTGGCTTCTCTTGTGGAGCATGGGCTCTAGGTGCACGGGCTTCAGTAGTTGTGGCACACGGGCTCAGTAGTTGTGGCTCGCGGGCTCTAGAGCACAGGCTCAGTAGTTATGGCACATGGACTTAGTTGCTCCGCAGCATGTGGGATCTTCCCGGACCAGGGCTCGAACCCGTGTTCCCTGCATTGGCAGGCGGATTCTTAACCACTGCGCCATCAGGGGAGTCCTAGTGAGGGTGTTTTTGATGAGATTAACATTTGAGTCAGTAGACTTGAGTAAAGCAGACTGTCCTCCCTAACGTGAGCAATTAGTTGCATCAACTGAAGGCCTGAGTAGAACAATAAAGCTGACCCTCTCATGAGTAAAACGGAACCTTTTCCACCTGACTGCTTTGAGCTGGGACATCAGTCTTTTCCTGCCTTTAGACTCAAACTGAAACATTGGCTCTTCTTGGGTGTTGAGCTCACCAGCTTTTGGACTGGAACTATACCATCAGCTCTCTTGGGTCTCCAGTTTGCCGACTACAGGTATTTGGTGACTTCTCACCCTCCATAATCGTGTGAGCTGATTCCTTATATCAATCATATGAATACACACATATATGTATGTATATGTATACACACACACACACAACCGACCTACCTGTTCTGTTTCTCTGGAGAACCCTAATATACCCTCCTTGATGTAGGTGGGCCTCATCCAATCGATTGAAGGCTCTAAGAGCAAAGACTGAGGTTTCCCAAAGAAGAAGAAATACTGCCTCAAAACTGCAATACATAAACCCCGCCTGAGTTTCCAGCCTGCCACCTGCCTTGTGGATTTTGAACTTGTCAGGCCCCACAATCATGAGTGATTTCCTTAACCAATCAGTCTCTAGATGTGTAGGTGGGTAGGCAGGCAGATGCCAAGGTAGGTAGGAAGTAGATGTGTGGGAGGATGGATCTGTAGCTATATAACCTATTGGTTCTGTCCAGAGAACTCTGACTAATACACCATATTTTTCCATGTCTGTGCATTTGCAAGAGGAAGACTCAAACCTAAAGATGACCAATCAGGGATTTGGGTGAAAAAGTAATCACTCATTCAACAACTGCAAAAGAGCCAACAGTCATCTGTTGTTTGTTAACATGGCAAATGTGAGAATAAAGCAAAATAAGCAACCCACCAAGTACACAAATCAATTAATGATAAATTAGTTTCAATTACAACTTTCTCAGGGCACACACTGAAGAATTCCTTTCCTGATGTTATCTTTACACTTGATTCCCATTCTTAGTTTTGTTTAAATCACTAATGAAACAACTAAGACATTCTTACCCAAGTTTCACAGTTTGCTTACAGTATTTCTCTCTCTTTGAGTGGGTGCCAGAAAACAAATATACTAAATTCCCTAAAACATTTCCCTAAAACAACAGTATTCCCCCTGTTCATTCCTCCGCCCCAGTCCCAATGAAGCCAGCTGGGTTTCTTCTAGTGCATCTCTTTGCATTATAGACATACAACAAAAAACGTCTTCCGCCACACTACCACAGGGACACTAGATATAAAGTCTTTTCTTAATGAATCAAACAAGTTAATGAATTCTACAACCACTATTCAAAAATATTAATATCATAAAATTTAAATAAGCCGTCTCTTCTACCCTGCAAATCAGCACATTTTACATCTCTCCCATTCGACTAAATAACATATTGTGCCAATGAAGTACAAACCAGCTCTGTTATATGCTTATCATTACATTTCCTGAACAGAGAAACAAACCATAAGAAAATGTTTATTATATGGTAATTAGCTTGGCCACAACCAGTGCAGCCCCCTTCTCACTGCAACATGAAATTGGGCAATGGGTATGACTGGATCCTTGAGCGTTGTGTCAACTCACTACATATTAAAGTGATTTTTAAATGATTTGGGGGGCACAATTACCAATCCTTGATATTTCGTGATTTCTAGTGAGTACCTAGTCATTAGTTACGTTCTACTAAAGTGGCTTTAGAAAAAAAATGACGAAATCACATCCTGAGAATGAGGAACTAGAAAATGTCAGAGTAAAATAATTATGGACAGAGCACTGAGCCAAAGGTATAAAATTCAGATTTGGGGTCCTCACTCTTGGGCCTCATCAGTATTCTTATCTTTAAAATGGGGGGAATAGACATCTACCTACCAATCACCTTATGGGGAAATGTTAAAGATTTAACGGGGAAACAATTCCATTGAGAGTATGATTTTTTTTAATATTTTCAAAGAGCCAACATTCCTCCCTTTGAAAATGTCACTCCCATACGCCTAAGCATAGTCTTCTAGAATTGGGTTTTTTTTTTTTTAGAATCGTTTTTAACAACAAAGAATTTCAAGGACAGTCAAAAGCACCTTTGTGAAACCTGTTCCCCTCCCTTACTTCCTCCAGTATGTATACATGTCATTTACCAATTGGCAATGATTTATGTACCCACAAATATATTTTTTACATTTTTAAACTTAATATTTATGCCATCATGCTGCATATATTACTCTACAATCTGACTGCTACTCACCTTTATAAGACCTACGCATTTTGAGTCAGGTAACTCCGGTCCAATCATTTTAAATTATGTTTAGTATTCCTTGTATGAACAATTCATTTAGCTGGTCTTCTGATTATTTAGGTTCTTATTTTTTGTATTATAAATAATCCTGTAATTAACATTTATGTAAATGTCTTCTTTCACAAATCAGTTTCTATACAAGGATGTAAGACGTAATCTCTGTTACAGCATGTGCACCTTTAATTTTGTCAGCTGTAGCTTACTGGCTTGTATGTACAAACAGAATGTGTATTCCTTGTTAGTCTAAGCTTCTAACTCTACTACATCAAGATTCTTCACTGGGTTGTTCATATTTTCTACATCCTTTCTAATACTGGCCCACCTAGGGTCTCAATTACTAAGAAAAGTTAAAACTTCCTTCTACGACTGTGAATTTGTCAATTTCTCCAATTTATTTATCTATTTTGAGGCTATTATATTAGGTGCATGCAACTTCCATACTACTAGTAAATTGTTCCTTCTATCACTATATGGTGACAAGGATGACTGCTAGTCCACATACAATCTTTGGGGAGATTGCTGTAAATGGTCTGTTCCATTGCTGCTGGTCTGATCAGCAATTGTGAAACTGAGCTAAGACTCAATGAAGACGTTGATCAGGTTTGAGAGTGAAGTGCTAGCAAGCTCATACTGCACGCTATCCAACCAGATGTGTCAGGAAGAGAGGTGAAATTCCAATTGACATCTGCCCGACTATAATTTAGTTGGGTCCCAACTAAATTATAGTTGGGAGGAGACTTATTTATTGATCCCCTAATATCTCAAAAACTCCCTCCAGGGTAGATTTTGGTTCTGGGACTTGTCCCAATGCTATTACTGGCACAAAACTAATTTGGGAATTAATTTCTCAACTTTCAGCTCCTGGAACACATGGGAATTACAAATATAAAATCAAATTCACACAGGAAGTCAGGTACATAAATTCAAGTTTTTTTTAGGAAGACTTTTCTTTCCCT
>NW_006778543.1:2313189-2338938 GCF_000442215.2 Lipotes vexillifer | reverse complement strand
TTCCTGCTCAGAGAACACAGCCTTTTCAGCGTTCTTATTCTATGTGGGGGGAGCAGTTCCGACCCTCTCACTTCTTAACTCCACGAGCTTTCAAACCCAAGTGTCAACCTTCAACCAAGGGCATCACAGTGACACCCCCAGATTCTCACCTCCTGGTTTTTAGTCCCCTTCTTGATTCTAGCATCTGGTGGTTTCCTTTACCCTGCTTAGAAGCTCTGCCAGGTATTGATTAGGATTTTTGTTGTATTTCATCTAGCATTTCTTGATATTTGTAATGGGAGGGGTCTCAGAGTTTATCTACCGTGCAATTCTGCCAGAACTAGAAGTGGCGACATAAGAAAGGCACTGCAAGCAGCACCTGGCTCATGATAACTGCTATATAAGTGTTTGCTGTAATCAAAAACATTCTCTCCTCTCCCTTTCTTTGCATCCAAGTAACGTAACACACATAGCGACTCTAGTGTGTCATACTCACTGAATAAATACACAAAACCATGCCTTTTAATATCAAGTAAATTTCTGTAAAGTAAATCTGGTGGGGTTTTTAAATTCCATTTTAAATTGATTATGTGCTCTTTGTTGAGGGAGGGCTCCTATAAATAATACATTTTTATTTTAAAACACAATTGAATAAAACCTCAAGTGATCATATAAACTAATGCCATGTCATCAACTGTGAATTAAACTAGATACTATTCAGAAAGTTAGTGCTTTTTAACTATCATCCTATGTATATATGGTGAAATAGGGGTCAACATACTGCAACTCAAGCTGGGGAAGCATCCCCTCATTTGCTCAGGGCCTCACCTGTGGAATCACAGGATCATATATTCTGTTACAATTTTTGAAATTTGCTAGGGTAAAGTATCTCTTCCATAGGCACTTAAGATGACTGGCTCTTTCTACTCTCACTCCCCTCTGTCACATCTTCCTCATGTTGGGCAGTGTTAGAAAATCCATAGACATTTTGGGGATCCAGCTAAGAATAAGTTGAGGCAAAACGAACTTAAGTTTGGGTTTAGTAAGAGGTATTTATACAGTCTATACAGTATTACATGGTTAACGTGATTCCATGTACAGCTAAGTCATTACTAGCTGTCTCAGTGTAGAATGACTTCTAAGAATACTTCTACTACCCTCTCACTTGCATGGACCCAAGTCATTTGGAACCAGAAGTACACGGAGGAGAAGCAGCAAGCTTCGAAATGCAATGAAGGGGTGCTGGTCTCCTTCCTAGCAGGATGCTAGTCGTTAGAAAATTCTTCCCCTTTTTAGACATGGAAAGCTGAAAGCTGAGAATCTAGCTCTCATAGACACCAAGTCAAAAGAGACCTAGGTAACAGACTTGACAATATGACATAATTAGACCTTATTTTTTTTCTTGTTTGGGGGAAGCTTAGGAAATAGATTTTATCATGATTCCTGTCTTAGGGCTCAAACCTATAGTATTACTACAACCAGTAAGTATGTTTGTATGACAGGTCACACGATACCAATTTCCAATATCCAAAATACCAAGAAATTTTGGTCAAACATACTACAGGAAATATTGAATTATTTTTCTATTCTTGCTATAGAAAATATTATAAAATCAATGTTTTAGGGAGAGGCAGTCAATGAACAAGCAGTCAAAATATAAAGGGAAAAAAAGTATTATATATCGGTTAATAAAAACTTATTTTTCTAGATTTTGTGATGTTTGTGATATCTGTCAGCTCTGTCAAATTTGTAGCTTCTGTGATTTACTATCCTAAAATGATAATCATACTCTATGAATTTTTATATTTGAAATTTTATAGCGAAAAGTTCCAAAACTATCTAAGCATCAGACCCCACAAAACCTATCCCAGGGACAAAAATAGAAGCAACTAGACTAAAAGTGAAAATTTAAGAACACATTTGATGAAACAGTGAGATTTAAGGTGCAATTTTAAGAAAAGTTAAACTTTTGATAATGCATAGCAAATAAAACCTTTTATTCATCCATTTGGTAAGAACAAATTGTTAGAAAAAGCAAATTTCTATATTTTAAGTTATATCTACCTTGTTCCTCTGTAGGAGTAATTTAAAATAGGAATTAAAACCATTTATAAATATCTCAAACTTTAACTCTGGGATTATAATAACCATCTTAAAACTGCCTTCTTTATTAAAAGAAGTCAAATGTTAAGTTACAACTCTCAACCTGACTGGAAGTAAAAATAAACTGGTGTATTAAAGTTTATGGTTCATGGGACTATCTGATTAATAAATTTTGTTCAGCAAGCTATAAAATATTAAGCATAAATTCCTACTCAGTCTACAAATATAGAAATTGATACTCAGTAATCAAGTATAAAAGATGATTTAGAAAAGTAATGTTAAGTAATGTAGGTATGCAGCATTTCTAAAAAGAAATACCTTCCTTAAAAATTACAAGACAGATGAGAAAGGGCTTGACTGCCATCTAATATAATATACATTAGATTTTTCCTCCTTGATTTTTATGTCAAAAGCTTACAAGTCGCCAAAGAAGGGATGCAGCCTTTCCTCTGTTATGTTCCTTTTGATGTAATTACAGTGGGTCCCAGGGGAACTGTCCACCAGGCCTCTGGAAATGAAGGAAGCGGCCTCAGAAGAGAACTCAGGCCTGCAGATCAGGACACTGCACAGACACTGCCAAGAGGGGAACTGTATGAAAACCAGAAAAGGGCTGATGACAGCTTTGGAAATCACTATATTTGAGGGATAAAGTTAAAAAGTAAAAATAAAAAAGACTGGTGTAATCGTGGTTGTTTTATAGAGGACACTGCTATATATGATTAGTCAGTAATATTTTATAGAAGGTGAAAATACCAAAAAAATAAAAATAGAAAAGGATATAGCTAAGGAAGCCAGTCACTTCCAGAGAACTCAAGGGTTTAAAGAGACTAAGTTTAAAAGTGAGCAGGCTTTCATAAGTTTGGTGGTGGACTCACCAGTGCTAAATTTACTATTATTCACACATATATACTTTATATGCTATTGTATATTTATCAAATATTACATATATTTTTTAAAAGAGTGGAAATGCATGCAGGTATCATTTTAAACAGCAGTCGTAGTTGCTATTCCCTTTTAAAAATTATTTTATTAAAAATTTTTAATGAGGCATAATTGTACATAAGTTTCAGGTGTACAACATAATGATTCACAATTTTTAAAGATTATACTCCATTTATGGTTATTATAAAGTACTGGCTATATTCTCTGTGCTGTACAATCTATCTTTGTAGTTCATTTTATACATAGTAGTTTGTACCTCTTAATCCCCTACCTCTATTTTGCCCCTCTCCTCACTGGTAACCACTAGACTGTGGTTTCTATGAGTCTTTTTCATTTTTGTTATTTATATTCACTAGCTTGTTTTATTTTTTAGATTCCACATATAAGTGATAACATACAGTATTTGTCTTTCTCTGTCTGCTTATTTCACTTAGCATAATACCCTCCAAGTCCATCCATGTTGCTGCAAATTTCATTCCATTCTCATTAGCAGCCATCACCATCCAAGCCCAGAGCATAAGGCTTGAAGGCAACTTGAAGGCAATTTCCCACCCTGCTCTAACCAAGGGATGGCTCCAAGGAGATCCTCTCCAGGAAGAAAGTGGAGAAACCCTTAAAATGATGAAAATAACCAACCCCTATATAACTCAAACTTTCTCATATTTTTCTTCCCTGAAATAAAATCTAAAAATGATCTGTGAACAAAGAAAACTTCTTTCCCATAAACATTTGGATTAAACATTTTCTTCCTTGGGTGCAAAAGATCTGACTCCTACTTGCATCTTTATAATTTATTTTTTCCAGGCTTCTGCAAGTCATCCCTCTTTTTTTTAAAATTTATTTTTTATACAGCAGGTTCTTATTAGTTATCTACTTTATACATATTAGTGTATACATGTCAATCCCAATCTCCCAGTTCATCCCACCACCACCACCGCCACACACACACTGCCCCCCTTTCCCCCCTTGCTGTCCGTACGTTTGTTCTCTACGTCTTTTGTCTATTTCTGCCTTGCAAACCAGTTCATCTGTACCATTGTTCTAGATTCCATATATATGCGTTAATATACAATATTTGTTTTTCTCTTTCTGACTTACTTCACTCTGTATGACAGACTCTAGGTCCATCCACGTCTCTACAAATGACCTAATTTCATTCCTTTTTATGGCTGAATAATATTCCATTGTATATATGTACCACATCTTCTTTATCCATTCGTCTGTTGATGGACATTTAGGTTGTTTCCATGACCTGGCTATTGTAAATAGAGCTGCAATGAACATTGGGGTGCATGTGTAATTCTGAATTATGGTTTTCTCAGCGTATATGACCAGTAGTGGGATTGCTGGGTCGTATGGTAGTTCTATTTTTAGTTTTTTAAGGAACCTCCATACTGTTCTCCACAGTGGCTGTATCAATTTACATTCCCACCAACAGTGCAAGAGGGCTCCCTTTTCTCCACACCCTCTCCAGCATTTGTTGTTTGTAGATTTTCTGATGACGCCCATTCTAACTGGTGTGAGGTGATACCTCACTGTGGTTTTGACTTGCATTTCTCTAATGATTAGTGATGCTGAGCAGCTTTTCATGTGCCTCTTGGCCACCTGTGTGTCTTCTTTGGAGCATCCCTCTTCTTTGCCTATTAATTTTCTCACCAGTAAAACGAGAAGGCTGGATGCTTCCTAACGTCCATGCTTATTATGACCACTCCTTTCCCCAGTGTTTTCTGGATTTTCCATCAAGGCACACAAGCCTTCTGCTTCCTGAGAAAAAGCTGCAAATCTTGGGGTTCCACTGGGGACCATCGTCAACAAAATGGCAGAGTTGGCTAGCAACTGCCATGACTCACAGAAGTGCACTAATATGCACTGCTGTAAATAACTTCACTGTGCTAAACCCCAGATGTTGCTGATAAATATTAGCCAAGTAAGCCCAAGAGGGAAAGGAGTCATTGACGGAGAAGCACTTGTGTCTTAAGGTCGATGTGTAAGTGGTAAGAGACACAAGCCATATTTGCATTCTGGAAGGAAAAAGAGGTCAGCGTCTCCAAAACTAAATAATTGCTTAAGCGGATTAAACCACATACACACACACACACAGGCACACACACAAATAACAATGGAGAAAACAACCTTCGTCTCCAAATTAAACCCAATAATGTAGACTGGTTACAAGCACTTTGTGATACATTCTAGAAAAAAACATGAGCTAAAGGAAATCACAGCATCAAAATGAGATGGGATCAGAAGCTAACTGCTGTCAATTACAGACAAACACAAAACCGGGCACTGTAACGTCCTGACATTGGTAACAATTGCTGGGACCCCAGGGGAAAAGCTTTAAAATCTTCAAACAGCAGTTTAATTTTAGTTCAGCAGTTCAGAATGAAAAGGGCACTGATAATCTCCATCTGTTGAGAAGAAAAGTCATGACTGATACTGAGTATTAGTTAAGCACACCCGTCTTTGTCAGGGGTTGCACTTGGCTTGAAGTTCAACAAGATGCCTGCCTGTGAGGAGCTTAGGTTTTGGGCAAACATTACTGCATTGTTCCCACATGCCACCTGGATTAAACTGATTAGGCTAAACTTACGCTGCAGTAACAAACATTCCTCACACTCTTCGGACATAATGAAAGTTTATTTCTTGCTTATACAAAGTCTGTGCCAAGTCAGATCCTGGGCAATTGTCCTCAACATTGTGACTTGGTGATCAAAGTTCCCTTGACTCTGTGCTCTGCCATCTGAGCATGTGGCCACCACACTCCCCAAAAGGGAAGAGAGAGTTGGAAGTTTTCACCAGGGTTTTTGCTGCCCCAGCCCGTCAGGGCAGCGTGTTTCTCTCACAGGCCACCATCTAGAACTAGGCATTCTGGGAGATTGGGAAGTGCAGTCTTCCAGGAGCCCAGGAGGAGAGAAGTGGATGCTGGTGAACACAAGGGACAACTATGATGACAGCACTAATAAACAGCAGAGACACCCTCATATCCCTACAGAAAGTTGATAAGGCTTCAAAGCTTAAAAACTATCAGCTACTCATCCCAACAACCGTACTCCTCCCCTTTCCCAAATGGCCATGCAATGCACTGGCCTCTTTTCACCAAATGTGTAAAACAGTTAACAGTAGGCAAATATGATTGTCAGTTGCAGGGTGGCGGGGGGGCGGGGGGGGGCGGGGGCGGGGTGTAAAAAAAATTAGGCTGAAAAGAAAAACATTAAGATGAGCTATTTCTACCCAAGTGCTTTCATGCTATGTCATTACCCTCCAAACTGAACAGCCTAGTCCTTAGGTCAAAGTTCAATGATAACATGGCAAAGGATAACGAAGTAATAGCAGCAGCAGCAGAGGCAGGGAAACCAGAGATACAACCTCCTAGAGGTAAGGACCAATGAAAAAAATCCCTTGGTTTCTACATATTTTATACCCCCCCTCACCAACACACACACACACACACACACACACACACACACACACACACACAGGTACACACCACAGTGTGACAGATGTGACTGCTGATCTATAGCTGTAGCCGAGACCTCCCTTGGAAACCTGGATTCGAAAGTTTAATGGCTTATTGACACTTTCTCTGGGATGTAACTCAGAAGTCATCAAATATGGTCAAAATGAAACTTCTGATTTCACCTCAAATCTTCCCCTTTCAACATCCTCCCCTCCTTGCCATTTTTCTCCATCTTACTAAATAACACCAATGTCCAGGTATCTGCTCAAACCAGGGACTTCGGAGTCATCCTCGATTCCTCCCTTTGCCTCCTGGGTTACACCTAATCACATCTTACCACTTCTGCCTTCAAAATAAACTTCAAGTCTGCCCACTTCTCTCCACTTCTACTGGTATCACCCTGGCCCAAGACACCATCTCTCACCTCCATCAGCTCCAGTATCCACTTCCTAGTCTCCCTGTTTCTCCTCCTGCTTGCTTCTAACAAACCCTCTGAGAAGCAGCTAGGATCTTCTCTTTGTAAGCCCCTCCCCTATGTGAAACCTTCCATGGATTTCTCCATTGAACTAAGTGGAAAATTCAGGCAAAACCACAGGATCTCTCCAATATCATCTTGAGCCATTTGTACACCTGCCACATTAGTCTCTATCCATTCCTCAGCAGGAGACGTTCTTCCCTACCTCAGGGCCCTTGCACAAGCTGTCCCATCTTTTGTCAAGGCTGCTCCTTTCTAACATGTAGATTTCATTTCAGAAAGCAGCCTTCCCTCCCTTTTTTCCTTCCCTCCCCAATCCTCTATTCCAACTTTATTTTCTACCTCAGTTTCTCAGGCTGTGGTTGGTTTCCTTCCAAATATATATTAGAACTTGTATCATAGCACATATTTGAGACCCAGTTTCTACTTCTGTCTTATTCAATATAGGTATCACCAGAGAAGGGCTCTAACAGATACTTTGAATGTCTAAGGAGATAAAAGCCATTCTCACTAAATAAGACAGGGTTAACTATACTTCTTATACTATGTCAGCGTCCTGTACCCTGAAGGTCACAAACTAAACTCCCTATAGAAGCCTAGCAGGAAACATCGTGAGTGAAGAGGGCCAGGCATAGACCGAACCAAAGTGGAGCGACTGCTCATCTAAAAGGGGCAGCTGCTGACAACTCCAGCTGGTACCAATTTAGGCTTATCATTTCCAGATTTTTAAAAAATTTTCAAGTGAAGTGGGAAATCTGAAGCATTTAAATGAAGAACTTCAGGGGTTTTCCACCGCGGAAGAATTAATTTAAACCTTAAGTTCGTGTGGGCAAACAAAACCTGTTGGTAGACCCAATAGGGCTGCAGGCAGCCAACTGGAAACCTCTGCTGGAAAAAAAAAAAGAGCATTTTCTCCAATCCATCTTGCCAAAATATTTTCTGACAGTAATGATGATATTAAGAACAATGATAGTAGCAAACTTAAGAGCATGCTTACTATATGCCAGGAGTCGTTTTCAGCACTTAGTGTATAAATTCCAATGATACTAACAACCACCCACTGAGGTACATACTATGATTACCCCTACAGATGAAGACACTGAGACAGAGGAAGGACAAGAAATTAGCCCCAGGTTATAGAGCTAGCATGTAGCAGGGTAGAATAGGGACTACACCCTAGGTCCCAGAGTCTATGCTCTTTACTGTTATGTAAAGAGCAATCAGAATAGTGAAAGTGCATATCCTCTATAAAACGTTCTGCCTGATAACAAATCAAGCTTTTCTTCTGTTTGTTACAGTTCTGGCTACCTCCAAGAAGTTACTACTATCCAGGCATGTATAGCGTTAACCCTTTTTTGTCTATTTAGTACAACAGGAGAAAAGGCTGGTATCAGATTTCTCCCCAAAACCAGATTACACAATGGGCAAGTCAGACATGAGAGCATTTAGGAGCTAAACTGCTTAATTACATAAAGAACAGGGAGGCAATGAAGTTCAGCTTTGGTTGTGGCATTTGGCCAAAATTCCGTTAGGATCTGGCTTCAGCCTTGGTTTTTGGCAGGCCAAGCAGCCAAATGCCATTTCAGCTCTATTTTTGGCAACCTTGACCTTGTGCACAATTAATGATCATTTGATCACGTAGGTTACTTACACATCTGATCATCATAGCACTGCTAGTAACACAGATAGGGATGTTTCTTTGGGCTTACTAGTGCTATGTGAAAATTCCCTTTCCAATAAAAGGCGTTTTACATGTAACTTGGAAAACCTCCTGGTTTGTTTTTCTATTAAAAGTTTATCAGCCAGGTGAAAATTAAATGCACATTGATTACAAGAATTCATTTAAACAACAAATAATTGTGCCCCTATGAAGTGCCAAGCATGGTTAGTAGTCTTAGGGATAGATCCAAAAACAAATCAGGTCTCTGCCCTCACATAGTTTACACTCAGATGGATGACATAAAATAATAATACACGTAATAGATAAGGAGATGATACACTGTTTCAGAAAGTGATGGGTATGTTGAGTGGGAATAACAAAAGAGGCGGGGATCAGAGGCACTGGGAAAGAGGTCATTATTTAAATATTGATACAACAGCCCAGTAAACCTCCCTGAGGTTATGTATGAGCAAAGATTTTAAGAAGATGAAGGAGTGAACCTTGTGCATCCTGAGAAAAAGACATCGCAGGCAGAGGGAACGGGCAGTACAAGGGCTCTGAGGTGGGAAGATACCTGGTTTAATCCAGGAGCAGCCTAAACATGGAAGAGTATAGCAGCAGATGACACGAGTGACTTGCCAGGGAACAGCTCATGCTGGGTCCCGGAGGGCACCAAAGGACTTTGGCTTTTAATTTGAGGAAAACGGGGAGTTGATGAGAGGAGTCTGAGCAAAGGAACAACATGGTCTGACAGACACATTCACAAGATCATTCTGGCTGAACTGAAAATCATGTTTTACAATGAGTATTGTGAAAACATCTTTGAAGAAAGAAAACCACAGGGATGGCAACAAAATTCAGCTTGATCTTGAGAATTTTTAAAAAGCACCTTCTTTAAATACAGCCTAGGGATTTCGCTGGTAGCGCAGTGGTTAAGAACCCGCCTGCCAATGCAGGGGACGCAGGTTCGAGCCCTGGTCTGGGAAGATCCCACATGCCGCGGAGCAACTAAGCCCATGCTCCACAACTACTGAGCTTGTGTGCCACAACTACTGAAGCCTGCGCACCTAGAGCCCGTGCTCCACAGCAAGAGAAGCCACCGCAATGAGAAGCCCCTGCACTGCAACAAAGAGTAGCCGCCACTCGCCACAACTAGAGAAAGCCCGTGCGCAGCAATGAAGACCCAATGCAGTCAAAAATAAATAAACTTATTTAAAAAAATACAGCCCAAAGCTTTAGTTTATGGGATTGTTTCAATGAAATTGCCCCATGAGCTTCAACTAAGATGGCAAGTCCAAGAGTTGAAGTCTTTATTTCAGTCAGTTATCATCGGAGAGGATGAAGGCTTAATGACTTGGGAATATCACCATTAGCACGACCCTGTAGTGGCAGAGCTGGACCAAAATGTATGTTGCTCCTTCACTGACCTCAGTTGAAAGGGTATATTTTCAGTATCATAAATGTGCAATATAAAAACCACAGAAGCCGACAGCTCTGAGGAATTATTACAATGCCAATTTAAAAAAAAAATCTGCTTGGTATAACTTTAAGTTATAATAAATAGGTATTCTTACTAATATTTCAGGTTTATCCTTGTATGACAGACATTTCTTCTATGATGATAATATTCCACTTCAGCCAAATAGTGACTGAACACTCAGCCATTTGGCCAAAATGCATATTTGGTATATATTCTGGACCAAATGTTTGTGGCCCTCCCCAAATTCATACGTTGAAGCCCTAACCCTCAATGTGGTGATATTTGGAGATAGGGCCTTTGGGAGATGCTTAGATTTAGATAAGGTCATGAGGGTGTGGCCCCATGACAGGAGTAGTGTCCTTTTAAGAAGGGGAAGAGAGACTAGAGCTCACTTTCTCTCCACTATGTGAGGACACAGGCAGAAGGTTTCCATCAGCAAGTAATGAAGAGGGCCCTTGCCAGGAACCACATTGGATGGTACCTTGATCTTGGACTCCCCAGCCTCCAGAACTGTGAGAAATACATGTCTATTATTGAAGCTACCTAATCTATGGAATTTTGTTACAGCAGCTCAAGCAGACTAATAGATATGTATGGTCACATGTGAAAGCAACATTTGAAAACTATTTCTAATTCATAAAATCCCTGGCAATAATGTTTTAGGTGTTGCTTGGTACCTGGTGGTCTGATTTTCAATTTAAGTCAGGAGTTCCTGATCATTTAAGCAGAAGCTGCTGCTTTCTATTGCCTTCAAGCTTTGACTTCAAGGAAATGGGACAGAAATCTGGGTAGTCAGCTGATGCTTACACTGAGGATGGTGAATAGCTATGGGTGGGGGTGAAGGATCCTCGCCATCTGAAATCTTGGCCAACCCTGGAGGTAGCAGAGAGATCACTGGTCCTCAACTGCAGGTTGGAGACTCTTGGCCTAAGTGAAGTTTGGAATGCCTACCACAGACTACAAACAGGTATTTGCCTAGTCTAAGGGACAACCTAGACTTTGAGGATGAAGGGTAATGGAGTAGCTATGGAAGTATCCCTTGCTCATCCTGTGGACAATGTTCCACTTGCACCTACCGTCCAGAAAAGCATTCCCTGCCACTGACAATTGTTACAGGATCCAGCAAGATGTATCCTCCTGCTTGCTTGTAGAGAGATTAAAGATAAAGAAATAACTATGAGGCAAAAGAAAGGAAGACCCAGAGGCAAGGGACTTCTGGGTCACATCAACTAATTTCATTTATGAAATCAAAAGTGTATTCTTTATGATGTGCTGCACCCTGTAGCAGGCACTGATGCTGTAGCAGTGAACAAGATAGTCAAGATCACTGCTCTCAAGGAGTTTACATTTTACTGGAGACACAGAAAATACACAGGATGATTTCAGACAGGAAGAAGCTCTATGGAGGACAAACAGTGATGTCAGAAAGTGTGACTGGAGTGGTCAGGCTTCTCTGCAGAGGGACATTTGACTGAGACCTACGTGATAAGGAACCAGTGGTGCAATGATCAAGGGGGCAAATATAGGCAGACTGGATGGCAAGTATGAATGCACTCAAGAGAGCATGACCTTGGTATATTCAAGAAACAGAAAGACAGGTATGTCTGGAGCTCAGACAGCCAGAGGAAAGCCTGATATGAGGTGGGATTAGGGAGGTCAAGCACAGCCGAAATATCTTGGGTTCTTACCATGGGAATGAGTCTGGATTTTTACTTTAAGTGCTAGGAAAAACCATTAAGGAGGCTAAGCTGGTGAGTGGTATCCTTTGATTCAAGACCACCGGGTGAAGAATGGATCACAGGAGGGCAAGAGTGAAGTGGAAGCCAGTTAACAGATGATGAGGTCAACCCGGGTGATAGCCGTGGAGGTGGAACACGTGTGGATTTCAGAATACGCAGTGGGGGCACAACGACTGAACACGATGTGCTGATGAATAATTGATCTCTAAACAACAGAACTGGCTGTGCAATTCGCATTGTTTTTTTTTTTACATAATGGAATACTTTATTTTTCTCAATGTATAAGTGATGCCAGGACAGTTTAAAATGCTGTATTACTTATTATCATGTTTTTTTCCCTTTACAGCTATTAACTTTTGGCAATTTATATCCAAATAGAACATAAGCAGTAGCCATTTGTATATTTATAGAGAAGAAAGAAGAGAAAGCAAGGTGTTTTAAAAAAATGATTCCAAGTACCCTGTCCACCTCTCACCCTCCCCCAATATTGCTCCAGAATGCTGGGTGTGCAGTGTCTAAAGCTGAGCAGCCCAGCTCCTCCCAACGGCTGAGGCACAGCTGAGTCAATGTGGAGCAGTGAAGATGTGCATCTAAACCACAGGTCCCCCTGTAAGTATCTCAGTGAAATGCATCCACTTCCTCAAAGTCACGTGGGGACTGCAACATCCACCATGCAGAGCCATTTACTATCTGGCCCTTGACAGCAAAGGTTTGGCACACCCCTGTTCTCAATGGTCACCTGAGTGCAAGTATTCATAGTTCAACAGCAACTATGACATAGGATACCAGGAAAAGCAAAGATACACTTAAAAATCTTAATAATATGGATTTTATAAAACATTTTACCATCTGGTATGTATGTAGAGAGAAAGAGGGTGACACCATATGCTCAGAGATGGTGTGTGTCTGTTGAACGACAGTGCCCCTCACCAGGAGCCAGCATCAGCCTTCTAGTTGTGTGTGCAAAGGCCCAGCCCTGCTTTCTTCCACCACTTTCTGCTGTTCACCTTACTCGGCCTCAAGCTTCTCTCTCAAGTTCTACTTTATCTGCTTCTTGAGTTCTTCACTCAGCTGAGTTGACCAGGGCTTTTAGATACGGCTTTTCCAGCATCGCCCATCAAGGACTGGGAGTCTTTTCAACACAGCTACAGAAGAAGCTCACTGCTGTCCTGTGTGCCACCTACGTCTGTCTCTTTCTTAGGTACAAATTATACCCTTGCCTTTATATAGATACATACAATTCTGAAATCTCTCAATCAGTTCTGACTGTTATGATTCTAACTGCTGCCATGGTTGAAAGGTTTACATATTATCTCCAGCATTTCAGGCTGGAAAAGAAACGCATTTGGGGAGAGTGCTACCAGACGAGCCACCCTTAGAACTCAAATGCCCTTTCTTCCAGAGGCCTATCTTTGCTGTGTCAAAACTGTCGATGGAATTGTAACTGGGCTCTGATCCACCCACTGATAGGGGTTCCACCTCCCCTGATGCAACTTTCCATTTTGCATCCTCAAACGGCATCTACTACACTCCTGGTACACAAGAAAAGGAATATTAACCAAATGGCTGCAGGCTCTTGTTGTTTTGTATAAGATTTGTCAGCACAACAGAGTGGAAAGCAGTGGCCATGGGTCAGAATTACTATGTTTTAGGCTAGGCTATGCCACTACTAGCTTCAAGATTTTGGAGAAGCCATATATTCTCATCCTCACCTATGAAATAAATCAGGTAGTCAGATGTTCCCTAAGGTTCCTTCTTGGTTGATTGTACCATGAAACGGTGGCTCAAATACATGCTCTATTGTTACACTTTTCAGAGCTCAACACTTTGGTAATAAATGCTTACCTTTTCAAATATGCGTTAACTGTAGTTTCTTTCTTTCCAAGTGCCCAGTGCATATATGGGGTGGGTTGGGGGGAGCTGGAACTCACATAGCATGAAGTCATTCTGGCTTGTCTCTCTTATTCTGACCCCTGACAATTCTTAACTAAGGATGTGCTCATTATGTTTCCCATGCATTATGTCCTTTCCTATCATTGGTGACATTATATTGGGTTGGCAGCTTCTTTTGGAGACACTCTTGATCCCCAAGCCAAGAAATACAGAGAGCCAAGAATTAGATCATTCTATCCCCAAATTGCTACAGACCTTCTCAGAGGCAGCTGAGCCATGTAATTTGATCACGGTTAAGTACAATCCACCCTTCATCTTTAACCCAAGTCAAAATCCTTTGAACTTTCCATTTCAATCCCAGATTACTGCTTCCTGCCCACTCTTACAAACGTCCACCAGCGGCTCTCCAGTCAACTCTCATTTATCCACCTGTGGCTTATCCAAAGCACCAGGCTTTCTCCTCCTCCTGCCTCCAGCACAAAATTCCAGGCCAGCTCCTTTAACTCAGTGCCAAAGAAACACAAACTAAATCTAATATTAGCCTAATGAGAAAAGGCTATCTGCTGCCAAAGATTCACAGAATGCATCCCAAAGCCAATTGCAGGCAATTATTCACTGTTTTGGATGCTGGCGCTGCATCTCCCTTATGTAATACAGCAATAAAGATCTGCTGTGTTTCTATCCAAGAAAGGAAGAATACAGGCAGCGTTTTAACCTCTTCTTTCGTCTAGTTGGCCAGATTCTCAGTATATCAGATTATATTTTCTTTTCAAATAAATAAATCATTTGTACATTTAATGTTAAAGGAGTGAAAAAAAATCATGGTTTCAGGGTCATTATACTTAGATGTGAATTTTATCTTCCTCTAATTTTTAGCCAGAAACTAAGTTTTGGCAAGCCGTTCAAATTCTTTGTTTTCTCAGCTGCAAAACAGATTTTATAAATAAAAAGGGGGCAGTGACACATATAAGAGCGACACACAAAAAGCCACCAAGACTCCTGATCATTACTCTGATTCACCACTTTACAGGCTCTGGTGAATTAGCATTGCTGTCAAGAAAAAATAAAGATTAAACTTATGAAAGCCTTCTTTCATAGGCATGAAAACACAGGGTAAGTTTCCTCATGAGCACCTAGAAAAGCAAGTCTAGAAGTGAAGAGTTTCTAGTTTCCCAATGCTGTATTTAGGCCACTTGTGAGGACACATTCCAGAGTTCCAAGGTGAACAGCCAGAATACTGTTTGCTGATGGGCTGATCTTATTCCATAGCCCGAGTTGCCATGGAAACTCAAATTCCAACCATCAGAGCATTTAGGGATAGCACTTTCAAAACAGACTCCCCTTTCCACATTTTTCTCATGATTAAAGTACATGTCCCCCCAGGCCCAAGGACAAGGGTCAGATCACACAATTCCATCTTTTCATCTTACTCACTCCTATACCCAGAAAACTTCAATGGCTTCCACAAACCAGAGCTGCCTGTCCAACAGAACTTTCTGTGATGTTCTATGTCTGTGCTATCCAAGACAGTAATCCCTAGACACATGGAGAACACTTGAAATTTTGCTGGTGTGACCAAGGAAACAATTTTTCATTTTATTCATTTTTAATGGATTTAATAGCCACACATGGCTAGTGCCTACCATAGTGGATGGTGCAGATAGAAAATAAATCTACGCTCCTAGCACTCAAATCCCATACGACTGGGCCCCAACCTACTGTTCCAATCTCATCTTCCGCAACACAAACCTGGACTCAAGGAGACTGTTGCCGAGAGCACCTGAGGATGTCTGTGGCCACACCACTGCTAAGGACGTCTTCCATTCTTACTACTGCATATCTGAATGTTACCCATATTTCACAGCATAGGCGCATTTCTTCCTCTCCTGGAGTACCTACCCTCTGGCAGCCCCATGCCTACTGCTCTGGAAGGAAGGGTTCATTAACGTCAGGCCTGTCTGGGAAGGACCCCAGGGGCTCACAGCACTGCTTCCTTGAAAATTGCTATGTGGACCACACCTGGTCTACAGGACCTGTGAGATGGCCTTGGGCCCACATGACTCGAATGGTAAAAAAGAATGGTGGGAAAAAGAGGCTGTGCCTTCTGTGAGTCAAGGAAACTCATCCTCACCTTGGCTCTCATCTGCGGCAGTTGTAGGTGCCCCTGTGTGGGTGAAGGAACAGAAGCAGCTGTGTACCTTCATACCTTCTGGCCCTCCCAATGAGATGAAATGCTATACATACTATCTCTTGCCTGGTATCCACCTGTAAAGCTAAGTCAACATAGTTTTTGCATTTTGAACTTATAACTGCAGCTGTGGTATGGCATGCATACTCTCTGAATTCCTAAGTCCTCACTGGCATTTAGCACTCCCAATGGTAAATAGCTTTTGCAAATCCACAATTCAATTGAATCTGTTTTTTTTTTTTTTTTTTTTTCCCCAACTAGACTCTATGCTACCTAATAATAAGGCTTAAAAGAGAGCTTGGGGGTCCAGCTCCCTGGCGGTCCAGTGGTTAAGACTCTGTGCTTCCACTGCAGGGTGGGGGGCACAGGTTTGATCCCTGGTTGGGGAACTAAAATCCCTCATGCCATGCGGTGCAGCCAAAAAAAAAAAAAAAAAAACACACACAAACACAAAAACACAAAGTGAGCTTGGTTCTCTATTGATTTCTCTTTTGTCTATAAGAGCTGATGGCAACTCATAGCACCAATAACCTCTTTCTGGAATCAGGGCCCTAGTCTTCAGAGTAACTGGGGCCAAGGGTGCCAAATCACATTTAAGATAAAGAAACAAAAAGGATGATTGTTCCAAAGATATGTAGCGATAGAGATATTTTTAATTATGAAAGCAATATAAATTTCAGGGTCAAGACATAGATTAAACTTGTGCTATACAATCCCCTCTCAGGCTCTAAAAACTTAAAGATACTAGAAAATATATTTTTAAATTTATATAAGGCCAAAGAGACATCTCTAGGTGCCAGGAGCCCACAGCAATGAGGAGGATTGAAGCACAGTATGCCTGCTGGAGATCTGGAACAGGGATTGGTTTCAAAGCCCAACTTGGCCAGACCAAAAGTGGCAGAACCTACAGGCGGGACAGCATGCTAGAACCAGGTTCCTGTGTGAAGCCTGCAGATGGGAGAGCACATCTGGGGGGACTTGATTCGTGTAGTGAGTCAGCAAAGAGAACATCAAATTGAAACATATTTAAACACCTGGTCAAGGCTGTTACATCCCAAAAAGTTCAGGAAGAGAAAAACACAAAAGCACCTCATCAGTGCTTGCTTCAGCAGCACAAAGACTACAAAAGCACCTCATCAAATGGCCTCCACAACCCAAGGCATGCATAGTCCCCAAGACAACTCCCCCTTGGCAAATAACCAGCAAGAATTAGGAGCCACGGGAGGAAAGACAGCACCCTCAAAGGCAGAATACAGACTCAACAAACAGGGAAAGTCATGGATGAGCTGCTTAAGTTAATGGGGCAATCTGAAAAGGGCTTTAAAATAAATATGCTCGAAAGGGTACATATCTTAAAAAAAAAAACAGAAAAACTCAAGTGCAGAAAAAGAAAGTTTCCCCCATAATCTCAGCTCCAGATGTAAACTGCTGCTCAAACTGTGGAATGAACTCTTTCAGACTCGGTGATGCCTTTTTTACAGAGAAAAGATATTTTTACGAAAATGGGAACGTTTTACAGTGTGCAGTCTTGCCCTTCTCCCTCCTCTCCCCACTCTAAAATAGCAGTGTACTCATTTTCCCACATAAACACTGCTACAGACGAATGTCTGTGTCTCCCTAAAATTCACATGCTGAAACCTAACCCCCAATGTGATAGTATTAGAAGGAGGGGCCTTTGGGAGGTGCTTAGGTGATGAGGGTGGAGCCCTCATGAATGGGATTAGTGCCCTTGTAAAAGAGACTCCAGAGAGATTCCTGGTCCCTTCCCACCATGTGAGGACACAGTGTGATGACGACTGTCTATGAACCAGGAAGCAGGCTCTCATCAGACACTCAATCTGGTGGCACCTTGATCCTGAGCTTCCCAGCCTTCGTAACTGTGAGAAATAAATTTCTATTGTTTATAAGTCACAGAGTTTAAGGTATTGTTATAGCAGCCTGAATAGACTAAGATAAATACACATAGGTCTCCCTCACCCTTATAAAGGGAGAACTCTATTCCATTCCACGAACACACAGTTTCTTGAGCCAATGTCCTATGAAGGGACATTGTTTTCATATTATAAACGTTTGCTAGAGTGACCATTCTCCTGCAGCCATCTTTGCACATCTGGATGATTATTTCCTTAGGACAAGTTCCTAGAGAGGGAATTACTGGCTCAAAACTTATACACATTTAAAATGTTGATAACTCTTTCAGACTGTCCTCCAGAAAATCTGGACCAACGTACACTACTGAGTGGCTTTAAGTGCGTGCATTTCTAGCCAGAGGTTTTTTTAGGGTAAGTTTAGAGTAGGTCAAGTTACCAATTCAATTCAATTCAATTATTTACCCAAGGAAAAAGGATGACTCACAACTCCAATAACCCTCTAAGTACACCAGGAGGGCACATTTCAATGTGTCTGTACATGCACAGAACATGTTCACATTGTCTGTGGCTCAGAATCTCCAGGGTATGTGACACTGCAGGTCTGCAGTAATCAAGCTCTTTTTATTTTGTCCCCCCAGCAACCACCATTGTCATCAAGTCCTGCGTGAAAAAATAAATACTTTGTAACAAGAGCTCCTCGTCTGTTCACTCCTAAACATGTCAATGTGAAGACATTCAGAATCCCCTCTCAACCCTGTTTGGGGGTTTCATTGTAGGTGATCTGGACAAACTCAGATGAGTGTGGTTTCCAGCTGTAGGCTATTCCTGAGGAAAGGTTCATTATGGACAACTACATTCTCAGTGAAGTAGGTTTTCGGCAAAGCAAACGTAAAATGATCTAGAGGCAAAGGCAGGTGCTACTGACATGAAAATTCAGGGTTTACTACAATTGCACACATTCCAAATAAGTCAGAAGTTATCAAATCCTGTCAGGTTTGAATCAAACTTCTTATGTCACCAATTTGTTGTGCAAATAAAAGAGAATCTGGACATGTTGAAAGGTGAATTAAATCAGGCAAATGTCAATAACTTGTTTTCTTTTTCTCCACTCTAATTTTTAATATTTTAAGCATCTCTTTGAAAAGATCCTACTCAGACAAACCATTTATCTTCCTAGTTAAAGAAGACCCTTAAGACATTTTTTTTCTCACTCTTTCAAGATGGCACCACTGGCTGATCGGATTTAGATGTCATAATAGGGCTCACTTATTCCCAACTCCTCTTACAGACCAAACCTCAATAATCAACCAGTTTCCTATAAGGTGCAATTTCTCTCAGCTACAATATCTGGTGCAAAATATCTGCAATATCTTCCTTGCTAATCATTCTCCACTCCCTACAACACAGACACACAGACACTCATTATGTCATCAGTTTTTAATTATCCACACTAAAGAAGGAAAGGAGCCATGGTAATTATTCAAAACTATAGATAAAGAAGAAAAATTCACATCTGATTTTGGAAGGCATTTTTTGGGGGGAGTGGTGGTTATTGTATGACAGCCAAGTGACCTTTTTCTACTTAAGGTTTTTCTCGGATGATTGCAACGTTTGCTTTCCAAGGCATGCACATATTCATCCACTCAACAAGCATTTGAAAGGAAATTCCTTTGAAGGAAATGCACGAGGGAGAAATCAAATAACCACACGAAGATTAGTCCTCTCAATTTCCAAGGGGCAAACTAATATACACCGCCAACAAGAACATCTTCACTGACTGCAGACAAAAACCCATATAGTGCCAGTTCCATTGCAGAAAACCTTTGAAAGACGCTGCTCTTACTAAAGAATCATCCATCCTCCCAGTTTACCGAGGTGTGTTTTATACCAACATCTGGGCTAAAAGAACAAAGTATCCTGCAACAAAATAAAACAATTATACCTTTCATTAACTAGGGTCTTGTTTACTATTGTCTACCTCATAGAATTGTTACAGGGAGACAATAAGCCAGTATATCAAGAGTCCTTCAAACAGTACCTGGCATGTATGTATATACTTAATAAAATATTACTTGTTATTGTGATTGTCAGCAAAAAGCCCCCTCATACTCATGCAGCCAACTGGGCCTTTTACAAAACACTTCCACATACATAATATTATTTCATCTGTTCAACCTAATGGAGGATGGAGTTTTTCTGATACCCATTCTATAGGTGAAAAATCTGAGGCTTGAAAAGTCACAGGACTTGTCCAATATCATAAAATGATAAATCTGAGCCTGGCAAACAAATCTTTCAGCTTTAATTCCAAGGCACTCTTCCCTGTAACTCATTCTATACCATCCTCAGAGCCTCATGCGATGAAACTGACCACAAATGTGTTTCAATTTCACTCTAAAGGGTATGTGGTCAATATTTTCATTTCTCATTACCTGCAATCAAGGAGCCGTGTTTCTTTAACTGAAGATACAACGCTAATTAACGAAAGCACCATCCGTTCTTATCTGGGGCTGGACCACAAAATAGCAAAGCTGCAGCTTCAGAATCTCCTTAACTTACTGGATTATTACCTACCTTAGCCGTCTCGGCTTCTGCCTGCAGTCGCTTGGGGGTTCCTTTTTGGTCAAGCACCTTCTGGAAATTTTTGTTTTTAATAGAGTGAGAATCAACACTTTCACCTTCAATTTGCAGTTTAATACCTTCAGCACGGGCAGGGTGATCAATACCCCGTGGATTCAAACCGCAGTGGAGAGCTAGGAAAGAGGAAAAAATCTAAACTCAGAAAACAGATCCTATAAAGGAGGTGTCCATGAAAGACAATATTTCATCTGGCCTATGTGGGAAGATACAAGGAATCTCCAAGTTGAGAGGTGGGGGTCATAATTATGGGAAATGATTTGGTGAAGAGGGAGCACGGTATGATGGGAAATCCTGAGCTTTGGAGTCAGAAAGACTAGAGTACAAATCCAGGAACCCTCAGTTCCAAGTTGTTTGACCTTGAGCAAGCAACTAATCCCCACATTACAGACGACAACATCAAATCAGGCAACTTGGGTACTGCCTTCCACACATGCAATCATTTCGACCCCTGCAGTTTAGTGTGTATCTCTGCTTCCATCCGGAAAACTGCCCATTCCCTCCCATTTCTCAATCTTTTCTATTCTTCAAGCATCCACTCAAGTCCACCCTCTTGCAGTCATTCAGCAAATATTTATTGAGCACTTACACTGTGTGCTGTTCCTGGACCAGGTCCTGCAAGCACGGATTTATATACGACAGATGTTAGCTTCAAAGAACTCACAATCCAATAGAAGAGGCAGACAAGAAACAAAAGAACTAGTGGTTTTAAAACAGTTACTACTCCTCCATGAAAGAAGGAAAGGTCAGATTGGAGGGTTTAAGGGAGCTCAGCCTAGTAGCTTCCTATTTTCACCTTATCTCTCCACATCCTTTAACGCAGATACCCTCACAAATAAAATCTAAAGCTCATACTGAGTATATTTATTCATTCCACATAGGAGTTCCTCCTGTGTACCCATGACTATCAAAGAAATAGCGGGGAATGTTATAGGAAACATACATTCCCCCTGGATGACATCCATGAACCAACGGGTGTGTGTGTGAGTGAATGTGCACACACTTATGTACATTATAGCTGGTATGTGTGTTTTGAGGTCTCTGGTGGAGAATTCTCTCATCTCCCTGTGACCCTCAAGCCTTCAAATGTAGCTAAACTTCCATCCTTATCCCCTTCCCCTTGGTCTCAGAGGATTTAAGGCCAGAACTTCCAATCCCCTCCCATCTCCCTCGAGACTCCACTTCATCAATAATCTCCTTTTACCCAGGATCTTCGGCCTCCCCCTTTCTCAGCATTCTTCCCTTTTAGAGAGATTCTAAAATCCTTCCCTTTACTTAGCACCCCAGGGTTTCCTTTTCTCTTGATCAGGCTTGTGAAAGAATATTTTACACCTGAGAGATGAGGGAAGCCTTCCCAGAAGTAGTCAGTCAGGTGTTCTTTTCTCCACTCTCCACTTCTCCCTTAACAGGTCCCATCCATTCCCAGCACTTCTGATGCAATCAACCTGACCATGACTCTCAAATTTTAAACCCAGCCCAGAGAGACCTCTCTCACGAGCCTCAGATGTAAGACTGTGACTCAACATCCCAATGTCAGCGTATCACAGATCTCACACTTAACATGTTCACACTGAACCTTAGTTTTTCTACCAAAAAATATTCACTTTCTCCTGTCTTCAGTTACACAGAAACTGAAGAGTCCTCCTTGACACACTCTCTCCATAAGTCACCACATCCCTCGAATCTATCACCAGAGCCAGTAAGCACTGCACTCAAAATGCTTCTCCCATCCACCTACTTCACTCCACACCTCCACTGCCATCACCCTCGTCCAAGCTACTCATCTTTTTCCCCAGAATGTGACCAGCCCAACTGCTCTTCCTCGCTGGACCCCCGCAATTCCATTTAAAAATGCATAGGTTGGTTCAAGAGACTTCTGCTACAAAACAAAAACAGACTCACAGGCTTAGAGAACGAACTTATGGTTACCTGGAAGGGAGGGATAGTTAGGGAGTTTGGGATTGAAATATATACACTGCTTTATTTAAAATAAAGAGCCAACAAGGACCTACTGTACGAAAAATGGATGGGGGACAAGAGAATGATATAGATGAGATGAGATTGGCCATGTGTTGATAATTCTTGAAGCTAACTGGTGGATTCATGGGGATTTATTATACTACTCCTTCCACTTTTGTTTGTGTTGAAATTTTCCTTAATAATAAAGTAAAAAAAAAAAAACTTTCTAATGGCTTCATTTTACACCCAGATCATTCAAAAATCTTTAACGTGGCCAACAAGGCCGTTCATAATCTGTCCCCTCTGGACTTTGTATATAATGTTTCTTTGCCTGAACTGTCCTTCCCCATTCTTTTTTTTTTTTTTTCGCGGTACGCGGGCCTCTCACTGTTGTGGCCTCTCCCGTTGTGGATCACAGGCTCCGGACGCGCAGGCTCAGCGGCCATGGCTCATGGGCCCAGCCGCCCCGCGGCATGTGGGGTCTTCCCGGACCGGGGCACAAACCCGTGTCCCCTGCATCGATAGGCGGACTCTCAACCACTGCGCCACCAGGGAAGCCCTCTTCCTCATTCTTCACCTAACCCTTACTTATCCTTCAGGTTTTGGCTTAAATACCAACTCTTCAGATTTGATCATGCGCCTGGAATGGCAAGTATTCAACATTGTACGAATGATCTTAAAAAACTTATTGTACAAAGATCCATATGCATGTGACCCTATTTAAACTATTTTATAAAAAAATTATCTGAATTTCTCTTCTAGCCTTTAAGCTTCCTAAAACAAGGCCCGGTCTATTTCATGGTGCCTCGTAGGCACCCAGCATGTATTAGTTCATGGCTCTTCCCTCAGATTTGTGGTGCGTCTCAAATAATCTTCATGAAAATCTCTGAGACATAATTATATTCATTTCACAGACAAGGGAAATGAGGCTCAAAGGGTTATAGTCATAAAAAGTTATACAGGTGTCTACTGAAGGTCACAAAGACCATGTATCATTTAGGTCCCAGATGATTTCAAGTTTCAGGTGAACAAACCCAAAGTAGATTAAGCAGTAAGGAAAATCATTATCTTTCAGGAGAGGAAGCCCAGTAATGGGAAAAGTTCTGAGTTAGCTGATTTCCAAGTTCAACGGTGCCATCAAGGACTCTTTTTCATCTTTCTATTTTGCTATCCATAACATCACCTTTATTCTAAGCCTGGGTCCCCACATGGCACTAGAGCTACAAGCTTCTGGTTCTCATCTAGCAATAGAGACAGCTTGATTGACCATCGTTTTCTTCCCCAAATCCTCCTCCAAACTTGGATCTTTTCTCAGTGGCCCAAAGTGAATCACACACATCCGTTAGTGAACTAAAACCCTGGCAGTAGAGATAGGATTACCCTTAAACCAGCTCACCTTCACCTAAGGTCAAGTCCCCAAACCATATCGTTGTTACTTAACGAGGCAGGGGTGGGATAGATGCTGGAGGACCAACCGCAATGCCCAATTCAGGCAGTGGTAGAAAAAGAACAAAACCTATGAGAGCATGAGGCTATTAATACTGTTGATACTGTTAATATCAATCAGCTTCCCCATCTCCAAAGATCAGCCTATTTACAATGAATCTTCAATTAAACATATTAAAATTGTCATTATTAAAAAGAGATGACCCTGTGTCGGGAGGTGGCGGATGGGCATGGGACAGATTTAGAGATTAGTGAGGAAAAGAAAAAAGTGTGCATCTTTGATCTTACTCCAGCATGATTCCCAGCTGCTTCCTGCCTTGAAATTCATGGCCTAGGAATATCACTGAGCTGCTGATAGCTTCCAGCACCTCCTGTTCTCCTCTGCCATCACCTCCCCACCCATCAGACTCTCGTACTTCCCTCACTTTTGCTTACGTTGGTCACTCCTCCTAGAAAGTTCTACTCCACCTCAACCTTACTTCCTTCTTTGGGAAGTGAACTCCCACTCAGCCCACGTGTCTTTTCAGACTTCTTCAGAAAGCCTTCTAGGAGCTTCTGGCATCCTGGTGCTTCATCCCCGCACTCTCTGAGGATGTCTGTCTAATTGACCTGTCTGCTTCACCGACCACAACTGCCAGCTCCATCTCCACTGCCCAGTCTAGAATTGGTCACATAATAGGCACTGGAGAAACATCTGTTCAGCTGCTGAATGAACCACCAATCTTCTGTCTTTACACAACTATGCCTTATATCAAAAGGTATCTTTTCTCTGCTAGTAAATACTAAGTGTACAAAATGTAAGATCTCTATAGACGTGCGATGGGTTGTGGCATTTTGACTTTCCACGCATGTTGCGTTCTTCACACATATATTTTAATCCTCCACAGCTGTTCCCTCCTCGCCTGCAAATCCTGCAGTTGATGTAGGTTTTTGTGTTTGTGTTTATTTGTTTAAAACCATTTCTGACAGGCTTTGTTTAGTTTTCCCTGAAATTTCATGTCCCTGATGTTTATAAATCAAGCGACTTTTAAATGGCCTCTTACACGCTGTGACCTCCATCTCTCTGTTCATCATGTCAAAGGTGCCCCCATTTGCTTTCTCTTTTCTATCCTCATCACTACCCTTTCTTGTTTTCACTAAAGTTATTTATTCAATTTAATGGGCTCAGCAGCTCACAGGTGAGCTTGGAGATCTTCTTGTTTCCCTGACCCTCCCAACCAGTCTTGTGCCCTACAGATTTCTAGTTATTGAACTGACACCGCAGGCTGCCTGTGGTCTTTACCTGAAGGGCTGCCACTGTCGCTTTAATGTTAAAGTTGCTAATGGTGAGCTCTTAAAATGAGGAGTTAAAGACCAGATTTTACAAATGTTGCTCTTTTAAAAACCTAGAGAAAATTCCTCATGCAAATACACATGTTTTAGCATTGTTTTGAGATGCCAATTCGAAGGCAGCATCTTTTTTTCATGTGCGAAAACCCACTCCCTCAGAAATTGAAAACCCTTGCACATTGCTGATGGGAATGTAAAATGGGACAGCTTCTGTGGAAAACTGCATGGCGAATTCCTCAAAAAGAAGAATTAAAATAGAATTACCATTTGATACAGCAATTCAACCAAAGAATTGAAGTAGGGACTCGAATAGATATTTGTATATCCATGTTTATAGCAGCATTATTCACAATAGCCAAAAGGTGGAAAGAACCCAGATGCCCATCGATGGATAAATGCATAAACAAAATGCTGTATGTGTGTACTACGGAATATTATTCAGTATTAAAAAGGAATGAAATTCTGATACACACTACAATAGGGATGAACCTTGAAGACATTATGCGAAGTGAAATAAGCCAGTCACAAAAGGACAAGTATTGGGGCTTCCCTGGTGGCACAGTGGTTGGGAGTCCGCCTGCCGATGCA
>NW_006778543.1:2312574-2313085 GCF_000442215.2 Lipotes vexillifer | reverse complement strand
GCACAACAAGGAGGGGCCCCCGTACCAAAAAAAAAAAAAAAAAAAAAAAAAGGACAAGTATTGTATGATTCTACTTATGAGAGGTACTTAGAACAGTCAAATTCATAGAGACAAAGTGGAACAGTGGTTACCAGGGGCTGGAAGAGAGGAGAATGGGGACTTAGTGCTTAGTATGGAGTTTCAGTTTGGGTTGATGAAAAAGTTCTGGAGATGGATAGTGGTGATGGTTGCACAGCAATATAAATATATTTAATGCCACTGAATCACACACTCAAGAATGGTTACAGTGGGGCTTCCCTGGTGGCGCAGTGGTTGAGAGTCCGCCTGCCGATGCAGGGGACACGGGTTCGTGCCTTGGTCTGGGAAGATCCCACATGCCGTGGAGCGGCTGGGCCTGTGAGCCACGGCCGCTGAGCCTGCCGCGTCTGGAGCCTGTGTTCCGCAACGGGAGAGGCCACAATGGTGAGAGGCCCACGTACCGCAAAAAAAAAAAAAAAAAAAAAAAAAGGGT
>NW_006778543.1:2298683-2312457 GCF_000442215.2 Lipotes vexillifer | reverse complement strand
CCCAAAAAAAAAAAAAAAAAAAAAAGGAATGGTTACATTGATCACTTTTGTTATATTCTACAATAAAATTTTAAAACAAAAAACCAAAAATGGACTCCCTCTCATTTCACCTCCCTTTTGCCTCTGTTAAGTGGAAAGTTCCAAAAGTATTTTTCTTCTTCTTTCCATCACCTTATTGTGATTTTCAGGTATAACATGTTTTTTGCTTTCTTTTTTAAAAAATATAATAGATAATAATAGCTCAATGGTATCAGATTACATTAAAATGTTCTTGGAAAGGGCATGTTCTCCCAAATGGGCCCCAGCCTGACTGGCAGAAGACATGCTTCACTTGCTGGAAGCAAGCCTGGGCCTTCCTGGCCCTGACCTCTGAGGGGTCCCATTCCAATGGGACTTAGGTCACAGTAACAGACTGTGCCTAAGTGCCAGGCTTCATTTCATCTCAAGATGATTCAAGAAGAGCTGAGGGATGTGCTGGCATCACAACATTCATTTGTAAGAACAAGTGGATCGTACTTGCCAAGAAGTCAAGCAGCTTGCCAGTCCTTTCAGTCCCCACCCACGCCACACTCTCCCTGTAGTGAGACAAGGGACAGAGCCTCATTCAAGTTGAATGGCCCTTTATTCCCCGCATCACTGTGAACAGAGATGTTGTGCAAACACCCCCAGTGGTGCCGCTCTGGCTCCTGCCCCTACGTTTCTACCAACACACAGACGCTGCTTGCAGCTGCTGAGATGTCTTGTGCTTCTCTGCTTTGCCAGAATTGATCTTTTTCCATAGTATACTCTTCCCTTCCCTTATTTGCATGGATAACCCTTCAGGAAATAAGAAATGCTCTTTCTTCTTTCCCCTGTGAAGCTTTAACTGATTTTGTATGCATTATAGCCTCCTAAGCAATGTTGACAATGTCTCTTTTTCTTATTAAATCTGGTGTGTGTGTGTGTATACACCATGAGTTGCAAGTATTTATTAACACGTCTGCCTACCCTACAACTAGGAGCCCCATCAAACAAGTGACTTATTAAGCTTTACAAGCCCAGTGCCTAGCCAAATGACTAACGTACAGTTATGCTGAATCATTGCTCACAGAATGAGCAGAGGTATGATGGAAAGATACTGATTCAATCCTACTGACTGCCATTCCCTTCTTATGAGTAGCTTAGATCTTTATTTTTCAAAAGAGCAAATAAGAGTTGCTTCCAACCTAATTGGATAATTCAAAGGTATGGTAAATCACGGAACCACAGAGCTGTCCCGGAACTGCTGTTTCACTTGACTGCCTTCTGCAGAACAGCAACAGTGTTATTCCTCTGTGTACCTGCAAAGACTAAGTTGCACGTATTTGGCCCCTCATATATGTTGCTAAATGAATACATGACCTTATGACACAAATATACTCCAATCCCCATCATTAGCTATTAGAATTGAGAGAGATTGTTTATCATTTCATGCATATTTCTTGCTTCTAGCTAGAGAAAAAGTTCCTGGAGAACACGGCCCTCGTTTTGTACACCTCTCATATATAATATTCACATAGCAGACACTCTCCAAATATCTGTTTAAGTAAGGGAAGTGCCTTATTCGTTCATATTCTGGATTCAAAGCCGGCAGAACTCTACCCTCTAGAAGCAATCCGGGCACCACAAAAGGCCTCCCACCCTTTGCAGGAGACACTTCTGGCAGCTAAACATTCCCAATGCTCTCCCCCTTGCCACCTCCCACAGCAGGTCTACAAAGTCCAAACTCAATTCTGCAGCCTCCCTCGCAGCTACAAGTGGCTGCTGACAGGTTCCTGCCAATGCGACCTAAACAGATGGATAAAAAGACAGTCCTGGAACTGACAAAAGAGAGCAGATGCTGATACCACCCTTCCTTCCCTCTCTCTGCCTTGAAGGCTGATGTATTATCTAGAGCTGCTATAGACCTTCTGTGACAACAGGGCTCCAAACATGAGTGAAAGCCAAGAGGCTAACAGCCACACTGGCTCTGCCATCATTGGGCTACTCTATGTTCATAATTGCCTCCCTCTGGACTTGGGGCTCTGGGAGAGAAGTAATCCTAGTTGTTAAGCCACTTTGAATCAGGTGTTCTCTACCATTCAGATGAACCGTTCCAAACTAACATATGATTCCATTTTAACCAGTTACATATGATTGCTTAGCTTTTCCTCATGGAGCAAAATAACTGAAATCCTAGCAAAATACTACAGTCTGGGTTTCATAACTCCCATTATGACTTAGAAAGCTTACCTAAGTATAATAATACCTTAGCAAGGAAGATGTACATTAAGAATACATGTTGTTATAAAGAAAATTTTCATCAGAGGTAGACTCAATCCAGGTTGTCCACTGTGAAGACCTGAGGGCAAAAGTCTTAATTCATCTGGGGGCCTTTGGTGCCCAGAATACTCACAAAAACTTCTGCGCGAACGAATAAGGACGTGTTCATGAGTGTCAGGTCACTAATGTTTTAACATGAAAATAAAGCAATGTACCAGAAATGTCTCAGGAACATAAGCTTGGATTAAGCTAGTGGACAGGAAACACAATGTCTGCTTGGGTAAAGGAACCTGTCCAGTGGGCATCTTCTATGGCAGGGGTGAGCAAATTTCAGCCCATGGGCCAAATCCAGCCTACCACCTGTTTACATATGCCTTGTGAGCCAAAAATAATTTTTACATTTTTAAATGGTTGGGAAAAAGCCTAAAGGAATATTTTGTGACCTAAAATATATATGAAATTCAAATGTCAGTGTCCATAAATAAAGTTTTATTGGAACACAGCCATGTCATTTATATATTGTCTATAACCACTCTTTTGCTACAATGGTGGAGGTGAGTAGTGGTGACAGAGACCACGTGGTCTGCAGAGAATAAAATATTTGCTAGCTGGCCCTTTACAGAAATAAGTCTGCTGAGTGAGCCCTGTCCTAGGGTAGAGTGGAACCACGTTCTGGAGGAACCTGTGGTCCAAGAACCCCAGCCCCCTTCACTTTATCATCAAAGAAGAACTCATGGATCTTTGAGGAACTTGCCTCTGACTTATTCTGCACTCCCCCACTCCCAGGCAATTTAAATAAGCTAAATTATGTTTGATTTTATCATTTGGGTCAGGCTATGAGGAGACAGAATATGACTTCCAAACCTCTCCTTGGTCAGCTAAATGTGGTTCTGCAAATATATGTCGAAGCTTAACATTTGTAAATACAGGTGGAAGTCTTCTTCTCACCATCACAAAGAACATGGTGGCGGGGTGAAGGGGTGGTGGGGTGGTGGTGGGATGAACTGGGAGATTGGGACTGACATATATACACTAATATGTATAAAATGGATAACTAATAAGAACCTGTATAAAAAATAAACAAAATAAAATTCAAAAATTCAAAAAAAAAGTACTTGGCATACAGCAGACCAAAAAAAAAAAAAAAACAACCCTATCCAAAAATGGGCAGAAAAAAAAAAAAAAATAAAAAAATAAAAAAAAAAAAATGTGGCATAAAACAAACAAAAAAAAAAAAAAAAAAAAAGACAGCTATTATTTATCCCAATGCCATCTTTTTCTAAACAAATTTATTTATTTACTTATTAAAAAAAAAAAAAAGAACATGGTAAAACACAAATTTCCAAACGGGTAACTCCGAGGCATTAAAAGAGGACATGCCCATTCCCAGCCAGTCTGGAAGGGACCAGTAATAGACGCATCCCTTATTCTAACAAGAGGAGGAAGACACTCTGCTGATGAGAGAGGGAGGGAAAAAATACGGAACGTGAACAGTTGGACCCCCAACGCACACTCTATTGTCCTCACGATTCGGCCCAACGGCAGCCTTGACAGCTACCGTGTGGTCGCCAGAGCTGGGCCTGGATGACTCCATTTCAGCCAGGTGTTCAGACCACGTGTGGCTGTGTCGGGACACTGCCTGCTCCGAGCCACCTGAAGCACACTCACTCCAGCTCATGTGTCTACAGAGATGATGTCCTCTTTGTAAAATACTTTAAGGGAACCTTCAAGTATTCCCAGAGACTACATAAGGGTAACAACCACAGCAGATATTCACCCTTCCTACCCATAATACCTGGACTAGACAATCTAAACACAGAAGATGTTTAGATAATGCTTAACTTACACACTTCACCATCAGTAGAGTAGGGGAAGGCTCTGGACAACCTCTAAGGCACACAGACATTAACTCTTCTCTTTCGTGAAGAGAATACAAAGGCAGATATACTCAGAAGTTCTATGAAGCTTTAGAGGATTCAGGTACCAGACTGATAAAGAAATAGGTAGTCTACAATGGTGACTAAAACATTTGTATCCACGATACTGTAAGAAACAGATTTCATATTATGAACCAGTGCCCAAACATGTCTCTATCTATATATATGAACTGAACCAAGTTTTCATAAAACACATGATCTACTCTGATTTTTTTCCTCATGAAAGGCTGAGTGAGTAGCCCAGACTCCCACCCTCCCCAGGCTATAATAAGTTACTCGAAAACCCACAACGGGGTGGCATCATAGAAGGCCAGGTAGAGAGCCCAGACTTTCATCTCTGTCAGCAGGTAAGGAGGCCACCTCCCCATCCCTGCAATGTCATTTGGGATACGGGGAGGCTAGACTTCCAGCCTCATCACAGCAGGCAGCCCCTCCTTCCTGGGCTGATGTTGAGGAAGGCTGGCGGGAGTCAGGACTTTCACCACCTCCCAGTGATAAATAACTAGCAGGCCCCACCTCCCAGGTATCAACTTCAGAGTGGGGAATGTGGATTTCAAATTCCACTTGGCCAGACTGGCGTTAAAGAAAGCCGGCTAGGGCTTTCCTGGTGGTGCAGTGGTTAAGAATCCACCTGCCAATGCAGGAGACACGGGATCAAGCCCTGGTCCGGGAAGATCCCACATGCCGTGGAGCAACTAAGTCCGTGCACCATAACTACTGAGCCTGCGCTCTAGAGCCTGCGAGCCACAACTACTGAGGCCGCGAGCCTAGAGCCCGTGCTCCGCAACGAGAAGCCACCGCAAAAAGCCCATGCACCGCGATGAAGAGCAGCCCCTGCTCGCCGCAACTAGAGAAAGCCTGCGTGCAGCAACAAAGACACAACGCAGCCAAAAATAAATAAATAAATAATAAATAAATTTATTAAAAAAAAAAGAAAGCCAGCTAAAACAGAAGGTTTAATTAAAATTCAGCACCCCATAACATAAAATGAAAATGTCCAAGTTTTGATTAAACAAAAAAATCACTCATAACCAAGAACCAGGAGGTTCTCACAGAGTGAGAAAAGACAAATCAATAGATGCCAACACCAAGATGACAGATCTCAGAATTATCTGACAAAGATTTTAAAGCAGGCCACGTAAAAATGCTTCAATGAGCAAGTAATACACACACACACACACACACACACACACACACACCAGAAAGCTTCAGCCAAGAAAGTCTCAACGAAATAAAAGACGAAGAGAAATGGAAATGTTAAAATTAAAAAATATCCAAAATAAAAAGCTCAGTGGACTGGTTCAAGAGCCGAATGGAGGAGACGAAGCAAGATTTCATTGGAAAGGGAAGAGGGAGCTTCCTTGGCAACGCAAGTGTTCTACGTCTTGCTTTGGTTACACAACACTATACAAGTATCAAAACTCTAAACTGAACACTTAAGATATTTGCTTTCTATTGGATATAAAATAATCTTAAAAATGTAACAAAATACAAACACTAGATATACTTTAAGAATTTACAAATGTTTTTGAACCCTGTGCTTTTAGTCCTATCCCTCTGCCCTACCCAACACACAGCTACACATTGATTCAAGACTTACTTGCTATATATATGCACAAGTAGGACAAGTTATATTACCTCTTTTCCATAAAATGGAAATACTAATATTACCTTATTACTTGTCACACATTGTTATTGTATTGACAATACAAAAATTAAAGTGAGATAACACATATGGGACACCTGACACCTACCACATGCTCAATGAGCATCCATTCTCCATGTACATCCTTTTGCCCTCTTCCATCACAGTGGGGGAATATTTGGCACTAACAATTTCAACAGTTGTTAAATAGGCAAAATGGTAGTCATGTTACTTTAAAAGAACATAATACAGACTTGAAAAGTAGGAGTCCTAAGTGAAAAGGGAAAACGAAAGTGAAATTTAAAAAAAAAAAAAAAAAGTGAAGAAAAGCCAGAAGGGAAAAAGGACAGTTTTTCAAATATATAAACAACCTTGGTGAGAGTTGAGAAATAAGGTTAGAAATAAAGATAAAAGGAAATAGCTGCACCTTGTAACATACTCTCTATGGGTGTGCTGATGGTATTCTCTATCAAACCAAGCTAATGAAAAAAAAGTGTCTCTGATTGTTTAGAAAGTCTTTACATAGTACAATCTGGTATTTTGGGAAGAGAGGAGGAAGCAGTACAGAATTAACATATGGAGGACGTTGCATCGTCTATCACTAAGGTATTAATTAGTAGAAAGAGGGAACTGGAAACTAGAAGGAGAAAAAGACTTAAGAGATACTAAGGCACTTGTTTAAGGCCACCATGAAAATGGCAAAGGGGAAATGAAAACAAGAACTCTTTCACATCACATACAATGCTGTTCCCACCACACCATGCTACTCTGGGGAATAAGGGTTTTTTTCTCTCTACATCTTAATTATTCTTTAGCCAGTAAAATCATGGGCTTTGGAGTCCAATAAATCTGGTTCTGCCACTGACTAGCTGTGTGGTCTTGGGCAACTTACTCAGCTTTATGTTGGGGTTATCTTACCTATAAAATTGGGATAATCATAACTTTTTTACAACGCTTTAGAAAAATTAGATGAAAATGTATTGAAAGTGCTTAGTTAATGCCTGGCACCTTACTAAGTGCCCCACAAATGGGAACCACTGCAATAATTATTACTTCCTTCACTCTTGTTAATATCTTCATGATATTGATTTCTTCAAAAGCAAATACCAGCGACCCTTGGATTACACATCTGCATGCACGATCATGCACACCTCCACTAAAAAGAAAGGGGTAAGGGGTCAGTGTGGTTAGGAAAGGGAGAAGAGGACAAAAGGTCAGAAAGGCTTCAGAGGAGAAAAAGCAGCTTTAAAATTCTCTTGCAAGGGTCATCCTGGCAACTAAGGAAAAAGAGAATATTTCAGGCAGAAACATGGGTTTTCTGTCAAATTAGGGAAACATGAAAAAGGTGTGATAGGCTCCAGTCTGACTTGATGAATGTGGGTGTTCTCCTTCCCCGAGGGGGTGGAGCGGGATCTTAACAGGCAATTTGTTTGCTCATATTCTCTATTCATAGTAACGCTCAGACGAAAGGAACACTGGAGCTTTAACAAGCCTCATCCCTCATTTCACCTGATCTTCACAAATGTATTATATGCCGTGTGTGTGTATATGCATGGACTTGTGTATGAATATATATACACATAAGTCAAAGATCATATTATCTAAAAGATCAAAGAAGAGCTATAACAATGGAGGAAATGGACAGAATGCAATTTAAGGATTGAGAATTGGCATTTTAAAAACTTGTAGTGATCTGAGGACTAAAAGTAGCTCAAAAGTCAACAGAGCCTTTAACAGGCATACAATCTGCCAGAGAATAATTTTAAAAAATTTTCATTTTAAAGTATCTCAAATTTACTAAGAAAATTGATAAGATGCCATCCAAATCGGTATCACAAATTGCAGCTCAATACTCCTTGGTCAATCCTTTAAAGGCACACTGTCCAATATGGGAGCCAACAGTTGCATGTGGCTATTTTAGTTTAATTATATTTAAGAACAGCTTGAAATTTAGCTCCTCAGTCACACCAGCCACATTTCTAATGCTCAACAACTATGTGTGGCTATGGCTACCATATTGGACAGTGCAGATCACTGAACATTTCCATCATTACAGAAAGTTCTACTGGATAGCACAAATTTGAGAAAAAAAAAAAATCAGTGTGTTTCTTCCTAATGTTAAAATCAATTTGTTTTGTTCTGTAAATGTTACTCGAAAAAGAACTGAGAAAACAAGAATTTGAAAATGATTTCTGGCTTTTCTATATTTGTATTAGTGATTTAAATAACCATATCTACATTTTAGGAATAAGAAAAAGATTAAATATAATGCCATAATTAGGAATATTTAAAAAACTTTGCTCTTTGAGAACAAAGATCCCTGTAACCTGTCTATTGCTCTGACTTTCACACACATTTCAGATACGCTTTTGTAGAACTGATGTTCTTGTTTGGTTATTTTAGACAACTGTCAGATCTTTGAATAAACTATCCCCCAACTAGTTGCCTCTGTTGCTACAAAGCAGGTTTTTTTTTTTTTCCTTTTTTAATAAGCTTTTAGAGACCCAACATTATCTGAGAAAGACAAAGATAAATTAGGAATCAAAGATAAATCAGCTCCGGCAAAGCTCACAGTCTACTGAAACAGTGGTTCCCAAATGTCTACCCAGAGAAGAGAGATGAGATGAAAATTTCATTGGTCCTCAATGAAATGAAAACAGCCTCTTGTGAGTTTTCCACTGGCCACATGTTTTCAGTATAAAGGCACGTCCTTATTTTCATATTGTCTTCCCTGCATTTCCTGGTGTTGACTCCTTATCTTCTATGAAATTAGATGAGAGATGGTAAGTACCACAGCATCTGTGCACGTAAGTTTTAATGTCTGCGCACATAAGTTTTAACGTCAGCAAAAAAGTTATAGAAACTGAGTGTCCCCATTTAAAAAATTACTTGTCTATGAAAGCTAGAGGACTGGATATTTCTATGATAATGACCAAAAATAAGCAGGCCAATAGTTATCTGCAGGTGATATAGGGATAGGAGAGGGTGGGAATAAACGCTGCTGAAAAAGTAATGATGAGAGGCTTCAAAAATGAGAAGGGGGGCTTCCCTGGTGGCGCGGTGGTTGAGAGTCCGCCTGCTGATGCAGGGGACACGGGTTCGTGCCCTGGTCCAGGAAGATCCCACATGCTGCAGAGTGGCTAGGCCTGTGAGCCATGGCTGCTGAGACTGCGCGTCCGGAGCCTGTGCTCCGCAACGGGAGAGGCCACAACAGTGAGAGGCCCGCATACCGCAAAAAAAAAAAAAAAAAAAAAAAAGAGAGAAGGGAAATGATTACCTCCAACCCCCAAAAAATATCAGGCAAGATTTTACAGGCACTTGGTATTTCAGACAGGGTTTGAAGAAGAGGTGAGGTTTGCACTCATAGATCAGGGGAAGGTGTCCAAGCAGAAGGGCCAATTTAAAAGAAAGTACAGGGACTTCCCTGGTGGCACAGTGGTTAAGAATCTGCCTGCCAATGCAGGGGACACGGGCTCGAGCCCTGGTCTGGGAAGATCCCACATGCCGTGGAGCAACTGAGCCTGTGCGTCACAACTACTGAGCCTGTGCTCTAGAGCCTGCGAGCCACAGCTACTGAGCCCTCCTGCTGCAACTGCTGAAGCCTGTGCGCCTAGAGCCCGTGCTCCGCAACAAAAGAAGCCACCGCAGTGAGAAGCCCACACACCGTAAAGAAGAGTAGCTCCCGCTTGCTGCAACGAGAGAAAGCCCACATGTGGCAACGAAGACTCGATGCAGCCAAAAATAAATAAATACATTTATCAAAAAAAAAAAAAAAAGTACAGATTAGGGAATTCTGGAGCATTTACAAGCAGGAAAAAATTTTTAAAATCTAAAGTACATGAAAAGAAATCTTGAAGATGAGACAGGATAATCTGAGAGCAGATTATAATGAGTTTGAGGTCTTGGGTATTAGGGCAAGAGATCTAATATTTTTTCACTAATCAGATGGAAAGTCAAGGTTTTGAGCAGGGAGAAATTTAGCTAACGCTGTGTTTCAGTAACATGGATGACTATGAGATTATCTGCGTGTTGATATGCAAACGACCTTTGAGATACAGTTTAAGTCTCATTAAAACCCTCTCCCCTATTCCAACACACACCTCTATTGCTTCATCTGAACTTCCAAAGCTTCCTTTCATTACCCAGGGCACTGTGCTCCTACTTCTTCAAGTTACTACCCAAAAGTAAGGCATCAAATAGATCATGTTCTTGTTAAGTATCAACATCATTACCTGTGTCCCTTTCAATACTGGGCTCATCATAAGGGCTAAATAATGCCTGCTGGTACAAGTCAACACATACCCCCATAGCCCTTATGTCCCCACGTGTGAGTCCTAGAGCTGAACGCTGGTGGGTGTGCATGCTGTGGACATGTTAATCACACACACTGCCCTAGGAGACAATGAAAACAAAACCACAAGAGAACGGCAGAGAGTGTGACTGCGTGTTTGTGAAGGGATTTATATTCCTACTTAGCTTTTCAAATCAGACTATGCTTCTAAAATATTTTAGCAGTGTCTTCATTGGTATAGATCTTGGCTGGTATACAAATGAAAACAACGCTAAAGAATACACTCTGAAAGATTAGCAATTCATTTTATGGTGCTGTAAATTATTTCTAAAGATGCTTCTCATCAGTTCTCAACATGACAGCCATTAAAACATTGTAAACACCAACTGTTACCATCTAAATCTCTCCTTAAGATTAGAGAGAAGCGGGCTGGATCAAATACATAAGGCTCAGATCAAAGAAAGTTATCAATCCAACCATTTGCCTCCCTGGCTGCTGCTATACAAAGCCATGAGAAAGATGGCACCACTCTGATTTCACGTTTTCCAGTTTCAGCTGAATCCTCAAGCTGCCCTGTCTTCTGTCTTCTCCACACTCCTTCCATATGTCTATTAACATGCTCAAGTCTTGCCCCGTATAATAATCCTCCCCCAACTCTGTCATTCACATATTAACAAACTTCTCCGTTTTTTCCCTTTCCCGACAGTAAGACTGTTAAAAGTACACTACTGTTTATAGTTTAGGCAGACCTATATGGGCACTGTTATAAGCACTAAACCTGCTAGGGTGGATCAGATTACCGTCTGATAAACATTCACTCCCATACCCTTGGAGCAGAATATGTCTCTATACAGTGACTTTCATCTTGACCATGTAAGTTAATTTGGCCAATGGATGTGAGTGTAGGAGACGTGAGCAACAGAACTCAACATACTTATGAAGTTTTCTTTGCCCTCATATGTACTTGTTATAAGCAGAGAAAAAGCATGCCCAGAGGCTACTGCCCTTTCAATCCTGACCCCAGAATGAGACACACAGAGCAGAACTGGCCCCACAAGCCTAGTTGGCCTCTCTTAGCAGAGAAGTAGAGAGAACCAGACCCACAGGAGTCTGCCAGCCCCAGCAGGATCCTGCTCTTTATCCTAAGGCCAATGGGGGGCCTTTAAAGGATGCAGCTCCTAGGGAAAGTCATCTCCATCCCATCCAGATACTGTTTGGGGTCCCTTTAATTCCTTCAGCATGCAGCATACTGTTATAGAAGCATGCAGTGCAACACAATAATTGTTTATGCATTTATCACACCACCAATGCCAACTTGTCCCCCTACAATGGTAACTCTAATTCAGGCTAAAGACAATAGTGACTAAGCTCTGGTAATGTCAGTGAGAGCTTAGAGGAACAGATATTTGCAATGGTGGGTCTCACCCCTTTGAACACATGACCTGAATATTTCTGAGACAGGATAAGAAGAACACATCCAAAGCTAGGGGAGCAATCCACAACAGCCATGCCAATCTCAGAGCAGATCCTGACTGCTTGCTGTGCAGGCAGCAGAACTGAATCTGGGAAGCAGCTGGTGCTAGAGGAGGTGGCTCTGCCAGCTGCTACTAAAATAGACCAGAGAGTAGCATGCATTTCATCAACCATCAACCCTCTGCCCCCATGTGCATGGCTGACTCCTTGTTATTGAAGCCTCCACTTAAGCATCATCTCCTCAGTGAAGACATTCCTGACCACAAAATCTAAATAGCTTCCCAGGCAAACAACAACTCATCATTCTGTTTTGATTCTCGACACACAGCACTTGGTGCTCTCTGATGCTGAATGGTGTATGTGTTTACTGTCTGACTCCATCAACGAAAAATTGTAAGTCGTGAGAAGAAGGGGCCTTGCCTATGTCATTGTTATAACCCTACCACAGGGCCTGGTACATGGGCAGCACTTGGTAAGTAACTGTTAAATGAATGAATGAGAATGGGATGTCCTCTTTTACACACATCCTTCCCTTTGGTATTTGTTTTCCTCTGCAAGGCTGCTGCAAATGTTCCTGTTTTAACAGTCATCTTCGAAGTCCACAAACATATGCAAGGTTTAATATGTATTGTGTCTCTGCATTTTTCTGTGTAAAGAAACCCTAGCTTTCATTAGACAATCAAAAGATCCATATCTGCTATGGGACTAAACTGTCCCCTCACAACCACCAAAATAAATCATATGTTGATATCTTAACCCCTGATGTGACTATATTTGGAGACAGGACCTTGAAAGAGGTAATTAAGGTTAAATGAGGCCATAAGGGTGGGCCTCAATCCAATATAACTGGCGTCCTTATAAAAAGAGGAAAAGACTGGAGGAATGTGTATGTACACAAAAAAGGCAATCTGCAAGCCCAGGAGAAAAGTCTCGAGAGAAGCCAAACCTGCCGACAACCTTGATCTTGGGCTTCTAGCCTTCAGGACTGTGAGAAATTTCTGTTTGTTAAGATATCCGGTCTGTGGCATTTTGTGATGACAGCCCTAGGACTCTAATATAATATCCCTGTAAAGTTGAGAACACCAATAAGAAGCTCCCATTTATTTGAGCAACTAAGTAGGCTAGATTCCTTACATATATCGTCTCATTTCTTCATCCCCCTAATCCTGCTGTATGAATAGAATTGCTCCCATTGCTGAATGAATAGAATTGCTCCCATTCCACAGACCAGTAAATAAAGTCAGGACCTAAACTCAGTCAATAGCGCATCTTAGCTGCACACTAGAATCACCTGGAGAATGTGTAAAATCACCCTTACCTGGCCAACCAGGAGAGATCCCAAGTTAATTGGTCCTCAAAGAGCCCAGGCATCTGGTACTTCTAATGATTAGCCAGAATTAAGAACCACTGAGTAAGGCAATCACAATCCCCAAAACTTTGTGATACTCTGGTTATGGGCCTCCCCAGGTTCTAACGGCAACGACTACTGCTGGACTGTCAAAGGGCTCCCGCTCATGGTATGCTCTGTGAATCTTGGTTATTTTGTCTCAGTCCACCTCCATTTGCCCCATTTCCACAACAGCCCACTATTTGCCTGGGGATAATGCCCTCCCCCTCATACCACTCCTTATGGTTCAGGTGGGATTTCGCCAATTCCTAAGCATAAGCACAGGCACTGGCCCTAAACCCATCAGCACTTTCCATTATCCCTGATCACATGACCTACGCTGTCCAGTCAGAGAGAACTCTGCACTTGTGTGGGAAAAGATGGGTCCCCGGGAGGCTATGAGGCGGGAACTGCTATGGCAGTTCAAGATGAAAGCCTGCCTGTGAATAGGGCTAACACAGCAGCAGAGGAGCCAACAGAAAGAAATGGAGTTCAGGTGACACAACTAGAGACCGAGCCTTGGGAAAGGTTTCATCTATATAGATCTACACCCAGGCTTCTTAGTTGGGTGAGCCAACATATAGCCTCTTCATACTCAAGACTGGTTGAGTTGAGTTGGGTTTTCCGAGATTGCAATTCATATCGTGTGTGTCATGGCAAACCAACACCTAGCCTCATGACTAGAAGGGTCTTCAGATAACAGTGGAGTGGTTTTCTAACTCTGTGTGTTGGGTAAGGAATTTGGATTTTATCCTGAGTTC
>NW_006778543.1:2232409-2298673 GCF_000442215.2 Lipotes vexillifer | reverse complement strand
TTCAGCAGGAGGCTCCTCAAGGGTTTTAAGCCAGCAAACTGGTGTTTCAAGATTTTTCTAAACAAATTATACTGTTTCTGTATGCAACACATTTGGAAGGCTCAAAACTGAAGTCAAAAAAATTAGATGACAGGCTCTTGGGCTCTCCTGGTGAGAAGAGATGAAGATCTAAGGTAGGACAAATGTAGTGAAAATGAGAGGAGATGGGTTTGTAAATAATTTAGATCAGGGGTTGACTAGATTTTTCTATCAGGGGCCAGATAGTAAATATTTGCAGCTTTGCGAACCAGTGTTGCAACTGCCCAACACAGCCACTGCAGTACAAAAGCAGCAATAAATACATAAACTAATGAGCATAACTCTGTCCTAATAAAAGTTTATTTAAGGAAATGGATGGTCGTTTGCCAAACCCTGACTTAGATAGTAAAAAGCGTCAAACTCAGTAGCTGACTGGATGTGAGGAAGGAGGGAAAGGAAGAGTCAAGGCATTGCAGCTACTGGGTTTGTGGATCTTTATGTTCTTAGTGTTTGGCCCCAGAATCATAAGTTCATTGAGTCACTGAATGTCAGAGGATAGAAACTCATTAAAATTATATAGTTTAACCACCTCATTTTATTGGTCATGATATTGAGGACAGGTGCCTCTGATGTAGCAGCTAGTTAGCAGTGCAGGCAGGACCAGAATTTCTAACTGGTTTCAGTCATGCCTCTATTGTACTGCACTCCTCTCTTCTGTGCCTCTAGATAAAAAAATTTCCCTCTCTGCCTTGAGACCACCATGTTATATGTAATAAAAACTATCATCTATTTAATAAGTAATACCAGACATCTATGATATGTCCCAGGTCCACTGAGAGACTGTCTCCCATCTAGAAACCTTAAAATCTTAGTTATACACATTTTCCCCAAGCCAATTTTGTGCTTCTGATTTTTTTTTTAGATCTGATATTTTTTTTAAGTGGTTGTTAAACATACGTCATACTTCTCTGCTCTAAGGATTATTCACTTTCTAATCTGAACAATGTTTTATGTTAAAAGCATATAAAGAATTTATTCAAGCCAAGAACTAAAGCACTGCTTATTCAGCCTCATGACAGGAAAAGAATAAATCACAGACATGAATTATCAGAATATAACCACGGTTGACTGCAATTGAAGACCAAAAAATCCGACTAAAAGCCAAGTAAAATGCCTTATGCCTGCTATGCAAAACCAAAAACCATACAAAGAAAAAGGCTAGAAGAAAATATGCCAAATACTAACAGTGGCTGTCTTTTGAAGTTGGGTCCATGGATAATTTTTTCTTTCTACTTTCCAAAGGGTATACATAATAAGTGTGTAATTATAATTATTTTAAAAGATTAATTTGAAAGGTAAGGAAATGTTGCTATGTTGCATTTTTTTAATTCTTGAATTTCTAATAGTATCTTGCTCTAGGATAGTAACATAATACAGTAATTATGCAAAAAATTTTAAAAACTTTTAGGTTTGCAATGAACTATACTTTTAGGTCTAAAGAGCTGATAAAGCTTTATAACTGGATAAATTATTTTTTTCTTCATGCCTATTGAATGATTCTTCTTTAAGTATTTCCAGACACCATATTCTCCTATTATCCTATTTTCCTGTACAGTTCCCTTTTTTCTCATCTCCTGACAAATCCAGCATGGTTGGCCAACTGAGACTAATTTCAAGTTTTTCTGAACAATTATCTTTAAACACAATTGCTGGCTTCCCTGGTGGCACACTGGTTAAGAATCTGCCTGCCAATGCAGGGGACACGGGTTTGAGCCCTGGTCCAGGAAGATCCCACACGCCATGGAGCAACTAAGCCCGTGCGCCACAACTACCGAGCCTGCGCTCTAGAGCCTGTGAGCCACAACTACTGAGCCCGCACGCCTCGAGCCTGTGCTCCACAACAAGAGGAGCCACCGCAGTGAGAAGCACGCACACCACAACGAGGAGCAGCTCCCACTCGCCGCATCTAGAGAAAGCCCACAGCAGCAACAAAGACCCAACACAGACAAAATTAAATAAATAAATAAAATTTTAAAAATATTAAAAAAATAAACACAATTGCCTCATTCTCCTCAGGAGCGAGGTCCTGCTCCCTTCTTGCTTCTTTCAGGGACTCTTGATCCTACTGGTGGCTCCCTGAGACCGGGAACCCAGAGGTCAAAATGAAGGACAAAGGCATTATCAGAGAGCAAGTGGTCATGCCAGTAGGTGAGTTCTTTTGGTTCAACACTTGGCTCTTCATAAAGGCCAGCTCAGCATCATCCAGCTCGCCTCAGTTTCCACCCCAGTAATGAAGAACTGGTGGGAAGATGCAGAGAGAAAGAGCGGAGAAAAAGCTAGTCAGGATGGAAAGAGGCAGCTGTGGGTGACCTGTGGGGACATCTTTACACTCTAAGTTCAAAAAGACCAAGTCAGCAGAAAGGAGCAGATGGGAAAGTCTCTAGGAAGCAGTCAGCAGAATGTGCGCTTAAATCAAGTTACAAAATGCCGCAATCTGAACACACAAGTATCAGCAAGGTCCTAAGAGGAGCAGCTCTGTTAACCCAGCCAGCACTTTTCCACTTGCCCTTTTTCAGGCCAATTTATGGTTGGTGCCACTTCAACACCAACTCCTGATCTCAAATATAAAATATACTCTTGCCCCAAGAAGTTCCATAAACAGGAAACCCTCTCTTTTGGGGTTGAATCTATGTTGGTTTGTGTGATTGCCTTGGTCAAATCTGAAGACTACACATGCACTACAACACTAGGATGGAAGTTAGGACATACAGGCTTTTTCCTACATCCTACCATACATTGTTCTAAAAGCCTGATGTGCTGAGCGAAATATGAATTCATCCAACAATTGTTTTCTGAGCACCTACTTTGCACCAGGTATTTTTCCAAGTGCTCAAATACATCCATGAAAAAACAAAGATGACAACTGTAGTGGAGGGAAATTTCTGGTTAAAAGAATCCTCTTCAGAGATGGAAATTACTAGAAAATCTACATTTAGATTGCTAACTTTCTTAAAAATAATAAAATATAACCAGACATTGAACCTTATCTGGAAGTTAATGAGTAACAAGGCACATACCCAGCAATCATATATTGGAGTTTGAATACTGGGTCTTCTGAGTAATTAACCAGCCCAATAAAAAAAAAAAGACCTAAAAATCCTGACATAAGACGATCCACTCCCTTGTCCTAAAAAACATCCAGCCAGTTCATCTTATAATGAAAACCATGAATGACAGGCCTAATTTATACATAGAGAACTTTCTAATTTTTTTTTTTAATGTGGGCTATGTGGGCAGAGAGCCTAATATCTACAAACATCTGACAACATCTAACCAAAAAAGACCAGAATGAATAGAAAGAAAAGCATCCTGGAAGAAATACAGAGAGTGAGGTAAACCTCAATTGAAAAAAATAAAAATGTTAGCACTAACTAATATCTTTTCATATTTTATTGAGGATATTACATCCACAAAATAAGATTAGGATGCTGGCTTCAGCAATAAGATTGGCTTCAGGAAGCCAAAAAAATCTCTGGAAAAGTTAAAAATGATAGTAGAAATTGTAAATGCCACAGAAATTTGAAAGTAGAAATCGTAAATGCCACAGAAATTTGAAAGATAAAATTAATCTACCAGAAAACAGAACAAAAAGAACAGAGATGAGAAATAGAAAACATAGACTTCAAAAATAAGAACCAGTCCAGGAACTTCATCATCTCAAAAACAGCAGCCAGAGAAATAAAAAACAGAATGAATTGAATAAAAGGAAATCCAATAAATAATTCAAAAGAATTCTCAGAAATGAATGACATGAGTTTCCACTTTGAAAAACCACTAAATACACAATACAATGGAAAAAAATAGACTCACACCAAAGCACATTCTCATGAAATTTCTCAACACTAGGGATAAAAAGATTAAATAATTTCAAGAAAAAAATGCGTATTTCATACCAATGATCAAGAATCAGAAGGCTTCAGATTTCTCAAAACGAAAACGGGAAACTAGAAGATATTAGAGCCTTCAAAATTGTGAGGAGGGCTTCCCTGGTGGCGCAGTGCTTAAGAGTCCGCCTGCCAATGCAGGGGACACGGGTTCGTGCCCCGGTCCGGGAAGATCCCACATGCTGCGGAGCAGCTGGGCCCATGAGCCATGGCCGCTGAGCCTGCGCGTCTGGAGCCTGTGCTCCACAACGGGAGAGGCCACAACGGTGAGAGGCCCGCGTACCACAAAAAAAAAATTATGAGGAAAGACAATCTCCAACTTACTTTTAAAAGTCTAATCAAGTTATCAGTTAAGTACAAGGGCAGAATAAACACTTTTTCAGATACGCAAGTTCTCAAAAGTATGCTTCCCATGTACCTTTTCTCAGGAGGTAACTGGAGGATGTGCTCTATCAAAACCAAGGTGAAAACAAAGTAGGAGATAGATCTAGGATCCTAGAAGAGGGAATATAACACAAAGACACCAGGAAAGGCAACCCAAGGACAGTGGTGAAAGGAAATCCAAACATGACAGCTCTAAAGTAAGTCTAGAGAACAACTAGACTTATTTAAAACAAGTCAGAATTCTTTGGGGAAATTCTCTTCAATGAGAAGAGACTGACAATACCTAATATATGAATGTATTGGGAGGAGATTTAACAGACAAATTTTTGTTTAGAATTAGGGATAAGTTTATAGGACACTAAGCAAAAACAACATATTTTAAGCAATTTTTTAAAAAAGATCATGACATTCTAAAATTATGTTCACAAAACTAATAATAATAAAATCTAGATTTTAAGTTTATAAAGTGCTTATCACACTTCCTTGCACACAGTAAGTACTCAAAGAATTTAGACACTATGATGATGATTTTAACAATACATACATACACAGGCTTCATTCTTAGCTTCTTTAATTAAGTGGCCTCAGACAAATTACTTACCCAATGCCTGTTTCCTCATACACAAAATGAGAATAAGTACATTGTAGTAGGCATTAGAGAAAATGGTTATAAGCCACACACTTGGTATAAAGTAAACATTAATAAATGGTAGAGAACATTTACCTGTCTATACTTGTATATAAAATAATCTGGGTACGTTTCATCATCTGAAAATGTAATCCTAACATAAGCATTTAACACTTAGAACAGAGATCCATAGTAGTGAACATAAGAACTGCAATGACTCTGAATCAAAGATTACTTAATCAAAGATTTTAGAACACTGAGAATAAAAATGGCTGGCGGAAAAAGGAATGAAGCTGTGCTATTTGCAGAGACATGGATGCACCCAGAGACTGTCATACAGAGTGAAATAAGTCAGAAAGAGAAAAACAAATATCATATAATATTGCTTATATGTGGAATCTAGAAAAATGATACAGATGAACTTATGTGCAAAGCAGAAATAGAAACACAGATGTAGAGAAAAAAATGTATGGATACCAAGGGGCGGGGTAGGATGAACTGGGAGTTTGGGATTGACATATATACACTACTATGTATAAAATAGATAACTGATGAGAACCTGCTGTATAGCACAGGGAACTCTACTCAATGCTCTGTGGTGACCTAAATGGGAAGGAAATCCAAAAAGAGGGGATATATGCATATGTATAGCTGATTCACTTTGCTGTACAGCAGAAACACAACACTGTAAAGCAACTATTCTCCAGTAAAAATAAAAAGGATTAAAGAGTAAGAAATACAGCTTTAATTATATTACTTAAAGTTATAAAAGTTAACCAATAAAAGGAAAAAAAAAGAATAAAAATGGCTGAACTGCTTCCACTGTATAAGAAGAAGAAAACATCAATGAAATATTAGGGAATAACTAGATAGACCAAAATAAAACTCTGGAAGAAAAGGATGGGTAGAAAACTTTGTTAAAGGAACATACTGAAACTTATAAGTATAAAATGCCTTGGCAATAATCAAATAAAAGTAGTGCACATGAATCAATAAACTGTAATAAAAGTTGATGGGCTGATAACTTTAGTTGATAACTAAACAAACTTTTACAAGTGTGAGTTCTACAATTAACTTGGATCCTGTCCTCATCTTGCACAGACCTCTCATGCCACCTAATACACATACACCTTTCATTATAAAAGGTAAGTGTTTTCTATGGCTCTGACCTTGACAATGACCATCAACAAGTTAAAGGAACAGAGCTGATAGAATGTGATGACACCTTGTGAAACATGGGCAGAGTTATGTATTTGTTGCCCTCTCAAGGGCTCCCATCATTGCCCTCATTAGAGCTGTATCTAAAGAGAATGAGATTGATCACTGTGCTTACAAACATTTTTTAAGAAGGAGGAAGAAGAATAAAATGCATTAATATTTTATCAAGAATTAAACAGCTATTAAGATTTCCTACAATGACTTACGTTAAACCAGATATAACCAGTAACCTACATAAAGCCCAAGAGGAAATATGAACTCTCCCAGGGTGTATCTACTGGGTGTATCAGGGTGGCCTACTTGTTTAATGGCAACAGAATGGGCACTGAAGTCATCCGAACTTGGGTTTGAATTCTTGCTCCATCACTTACCAGCTGCTGATGTGGAGGAAATTATTTAACCTCTTTGGGCCTTAATTTTGGCATGCAGGAAATGAATATTAACCACCATCTAATAGGACTATTGGGAGTAGGCACGGTATTCAAAACCACCTGTATGGTCTGAACCCCCATCTATCAGAACAGTCCTTCGCTATCAACCACCAGTACAGCTGCACCAGGGTACGCTGGCTAAAAAGCAATCCCAGGGCTTCCCTGGTGGCGCAGTGGTTGAGAGTCCGCCTGCAGATGCAGGGGACGCGGGTTCGTGCCCCAGTCTGAGAGGATCCCACATGCCGCGGAGCGGCTGGGCCCATGAGCCATGGCCACGGGACCTGCGCGTCTGGAGCCTGTGCTCCGCAACGGGAGAGGCCACAACAGTGAGAGGCCCGTGTACCACAAAAAAGAAAAATAAAGAGCAACCCCAACTGCTAGTACCAGCAAGTGCCTAATAAATGTTGGCTACTGTTATCCTTAGTTTCTTATTTCTGTGCTTACGATTTTTTTCTTTCTATGGTAAATAGGAAGAATTTTTCATACCTGAAAAAGTTTTTAAATATTACTTTAATGTAACTATTTAGAAGATAGAGAATCAACAAAATACTGGGAGAGAAAAAGAGGAACTTATCACTGGAGCCAGAGATTAGGTGCCTCCAGAGAACTACATGACCTCAGGCCCCATTCTGGCTGCCTTCATCCATAATTGAAGAAAAATTCTGGATCCCTTTTAGATCACCCCACTTCAAATTAGGCACTGCGCCATGCCTTCCAAATCATGGCAGCAATGACAGAAGCCATAGTGAAAAAGACTTGAGACACCAAGCTCTAAATCTAAGCTCTGCCGCTAATGAGTTGTGACCCTGGGTAAGGGAGCCTTCACATCCTTATTTATGAAATGGGAACAAAAGTGCCTGTTCCAGCTGCCAACGGGTCAGCTGTGGCTCAAATGAGAAGCTGTACTTTGGAAGGCACAGGGTGCTGTGTCAAGCCAGGTCGGTATGAGTACGATGATGATGGCCTTGGGGCGAGCCCCAGCAAACGCACAGGTGCCAAAGCTATCAGCTATTGAGTTTCAATTAAGAAACCCTGGCCAGGCAAAGCAGTCAGAGGGAGGCAGGAGCTTCAAGGGCTTGTAGAGAGGCACTTAGCAAGCAATAGAATGAACATCAGCAAGGGAAAATCACTCTCCCTTACCATTAGAGTCAGGGACAATGGCCTCAGCACCCTGCAAACCTAAATCTTATGGCCTTTAAAAGCAGAAAGGGGGCAGGAGATAGAAGGAAATGGAGATGACGTTCCCATCCTGGCAAAACTGTGAAATTGGCCAAATTTATTTTCAGCATCTTTTCACCTTTCCTTTCTGACATCACTCCTACTTGCTGTTATTTTCCTGAAACCCCATACCCTGGCTGTAGGATCAGAGTGCCCTTGTGGTACCTGCTGGCTGGCCTATGCACCCAACCCCTGCTCCACAAGCAAGCAGCCCCCCTCACCAAGGCCTAAACTCTCCAGAAGAGGACTCATGTTCCGAAAATTATACCCTCCCAACATTTGAGAATTAGGAGTCCTCTGATTCCATCCCTGTCCTACCTGGCGTTAGTTATTACAAAATAAACTCACATACAAGAAATTGTCAGTGACCCACATGTTCTTATAGATCATCCTTTAAAAATTTTTATCAATATAACTGACATAACAGTATATTAGTAGGCGATTGTTTAATAGTCTCACTTTTAAAGAAAATTCTGAAGATGATAATGTCTTCATCCAGTATTCCCCAAAGTGTCCTAAGTAGGAAACTGGATGAACATCTTTTGTTTTTAATCAAATTCCAGCTTTACCATATACTAGTTAACATCTCTGTGCCCGTTTTGTTATTTGTAAATAGGGATGATAATGGCACCTACCTCACAGGATTCATGTGAAGTTTAATGAGTTAATATATGATAAGTAGTTATACTATGTGATAGACACTGTTCTAGGTATTAATTTTTTTAATAGTCATGTTTTTACTTTAAAGTTACAACACTCCTATCTGTATCACCCACCCTTTCCAGAAAGAACACCTTCTCCAAGCGATAATACATCTAAACTCCAGATGGCCCTTGCTCTAACCATTCTCTCTTTTATCCTTTGTATCTTCAAAATCTCCCTCTCTACTGGGTCAATGTACACATAGTCTAGAAACACTCTCAAATATTTCATAGCTTAAAAAATAAAGGCTTTCTTTGAACTGCTTCCCATCTAGGTTAGACCCCTTGTCTTCATTCTTCCAGTTTATCACCACATTTACAACTCCTTTGACCTTGATCTCTCCTTGCCATAACTATTTCTCCCTTCTTTCCCCTTCCATACATTTTCTTTCCATTTCTATACATTTGCATCAAGAGTTGCTTCCTTGACACCCTTGAAGTATTATGATGTGGATATGCCTTCCCATTTCATCCGAATGCCAACCCCCTGGGCACTTCCCAGCACAGGTCTTGCTGGCTGTCCTAGTGCATCAGGTGATGCTGAGACGCTCCACTCTGAAAAGGCACCCCTACCTCCACTGGCTGCTTCTTTCCATCTCCTTCAGCCTCTTCTTCCTCATCCCATCCCTTAACACTGCAGGTGCCTGGTGGTCATGCTCTTCTCACAGGAGATCTCCCTCTCTCGCCCACCTATTCTCTTGCCTTAGATATGTACATAGAAGGATGTGAGAAGCACAACATGTGAACATGTGGAAGAAAGGCCTTCGAGGTAGGAAGACCAGCATAAACCACATGGGCGGGATTCAAGGTGTCCTGTGAGCCAGCAGACAGCTGATCGCTGGGCCCCTTAAATATTAGGGAAGTTTCCTAAGGGAAAAGGGGTGGGAGATCAGCCTGGAGCAGGAAGGCTGTGACACTCTGGGAAGGTCCCTGACTGCTTTAGAGTTTGAGCTAGATTTTATTGGCAGTGGAGCACCCCTGAAGAGTTGGGAGTAATTACGTGGCTGCTGCACCCTATAACTACACAATCTCAAATCCTATGTTTTCTCCGCTATGAAATATTTCTCACATGTGCTCTTCTGTTCCTTTCTTTTCCGTTACCTTATTATCACTTCAGCTTCCTTGTTTTTTCAGTTTCTCCAGGCTGTGATCAAACTTTCCATAGCAGTTAAATGTTTAAAAAAAAAAAAAAAAACCTATAAGAACTTCTCATGGGGAGTTCAGGGCAGTGGGAGGGCCATTGCTGTGGGCATGGTGGCTCCCCTGATTGAGAGCAGGGCCCTCTACGCTGCCCACCCTGCCCATGAACATAGCGTTTTTACTTTTTCGCAACCCGAGCCTTGAATGTGAAGCAACTGTAAGCCCATGAGGGGAAGGTTCGTGGCCTTACATTCTTTTATATCACTCAGTGGATCCCGTTCACAGAGCTGAGCTTATCACAAGTGCACGATGTATATCTGTTATTCAAATAAAATAGAAATGCACACTAATTTGTGCTGGGCACATAAGTGAACGTGGAAAGTCTCATGGGAAAACAACAGCCATAGCAAAACTCCAAAGACCTCGGGCTCCTTACAAAGAGGGAAGCTAAAGTGTAGAGCGCCAAGATCAAGATAAATGCCTTCTCAGAGATTTGATCTAAAAACCTGGAACAGTTTTCCCTATTGTAGAGCCCCAATAAGCAATGTTTTGTTTATGACACTGGTTTCTTTACCCCCTTCAATTACTAATGTTCCCGATAGACAGCTACTAAACCAGAACCAAACGACCCAATTAAAACAAAATCAGAAAGCAACACAGGACGCTGAAAAAGCATGGACTCTAGAATATGGCAAAGTTGGCAACAAAGCCCTGTCCTACCAGGAATTAGCTGTGCAGCCTTGGAAAAATTACCAATACTTATCTTCTCTGGACCTATAGTCTCTCAGCTATTGGCTGGGAAAACCACCTATCCCACTGCATTATGAAAACTAATGTTTGGAGAATGACCATCAAGAGGCTGGCTCAGAGTAGTCAGTAGTAACTAACAAAAAGATATTAGTTCTCTCGTTTACTCAACAAATAGTTGTGTGCTATGTGCCAGACATAGTTGTAGGCACTAGAGATTTATCAGAATAAAAAAGTCAAGTGGATGTTCTCATGGAGATCATCATGCTCATCCTTATTCCCTGGAGAAAAGAATAAAAGCTCCTGTCCCCTTTGCCATGAAAAATACACATAATGTCTATATATATACTGTGCATATAGTTTAAGGGGGGGGGTCAAGGATCCCATGAGACCTTCAGTCCCCTCTTGTGATCTTAGATTAAGAATCCTGTGTGCATACCAGCATCTCCAAATATGCTTATTAAGAATGACTCAGGGGCTTCCCTGGTGGCGCAGTGGCTGAGAGTCCGCCTGCTGATGCAGGGGACATGGGTTCGTGCCCCGGTCTGGGAAGACCCCATGTGCCGCGGAGTGGCTGGGCCCGTGAGCCATGGCTGCTGAGCCTGCGCGTCCAGAGCCTGTGCTCCGCAGCGGGAGAGGCAACAGCAGTGAGAGGCCCGTGTACCGCAAAAAAAAAAAAAAAAAAAGACTCAGGCCATGTGTTATATTCAAGGCTCCATTTCTGACTTATTAAAAAATACTATCCAAGTGCCCCAGAAGAATCTTAAAGGAAACACTACGTAAACAGATCTGTCTTCAGAACACCTGCTTTTCCTAAGCTTACCCACGGTATTATAGGACTATAAATCAAACCCTGCTAGAGACTGGCATATATTAGATGCTCGATAAATACCTGTGAATGTAAAATGAGGGACATTCTATTTCCAACCTACAGTAAGTCAATGCTATACCTACCTAAATTTCCTAGATGACCCTTAACACCAAACTCCAGACAAAATCAAGGGCAAAGTACATCTGCTGAAGCCTGGTTAGTATTATATTTTCACCTCCATGTAATGGACAGGCACCTTCTCAAACGAAAAACACGAAAACCCTAAACTGATTATTTTACAACCTCAAACAGGGTAGCGTAGTGTTAAGGCAACCATGTATCATAGGAATTCTGTAGCTATCCTAAATTCAAATAGCCCATCCCACGGTCGGTCCCAGAGACCAGTGGGAAATCCTAATGTGTCCATACCCAAATTATACCTCCAAGACCATGTTTTGCATTTGGAAGCAATTCTGTTAACTGGCCCTCTACCCAATTTGCGCCTGAGCAAAATGTGGTCTTTGGGAGCAGTGCTTGGTTTACCTGCAAATGTATGAAGGGAGAGCTCATGACCCAAAACAAGCTGCAAAACAAGCCTGGCTGCTGCCATACTCAAAATTTAAATCACTCTAGAGACTGGGTCAACTAACCTTTTCTTAGGCTTCATAAAATGGAGTCCTTGGCTCCTGTGACGACTCCCCTTGGTGGGCAAGACCAATTCCTTCCAGGGACAGGTTAAGTGTTTCCTGCTCCAGTTAAACTCACTTTCCAAGGCCTCTCAAACGTGGTCTTCCCTTTTTTGTCTTCATGTTCTTACCCAAATTTCCTCCAAATGTAAGCCCTCCCTCATCTAGGCTGCTTTCCTTACCTGTTTTGCCACAATAACCAAAAAAAAAAAAAAAAAAAAATCCAGAACTTGATGGCAAATTCCTGTTACTGTGCATTATTAAAGGGAATTTAAACAGCTTTCTTTTGGATGCAAAACCAGTGGTATTTCTAGGCTATATCCATCCTTGAAGTCTGGACTAACCTGGAAACCAGGGTGTCAATTTGCCATTGCTATACTTGCATGTTCTTCTGTAATATAGCTCAAGGAACCCACTTCTGGAAAACTGTTTCCTTCTAATCCCATCCAACCGCCTGCTTAGTCCCCGTTCTCTTATTCTTGTGAGGTCCTCATTATCAGCAGAGGATTAGTAGAAAAAAAATCCAAATTGAGGAAAATACGTGTGAGACACAGTAACTTTAGAAAAGTTTGACTGTTTCTTATAAGTTGAAACACACTATGACTCCAAAATTCCACTCCTAGCTATTTATACAAGAGAAATAAATATGTTCACACAAAAACCTGCATGCAACTGTTGATAGTGATTTCTTCATTATTACCCCAAACTGGAAACAATCCAAATGTATGACTGGTAAAAATAAACTGTGGTACATCCGTCCAATGGAATACTACTCACCAATTAAAAGGACTGAATGATTGATACATGCAACAACATGGATGACTCCCAAATGCATTTCACTAAATGAAAGAACTCAGACTCAGATGACAACATAGTACATGATATCGTTTGTATAACCTTCTGGAAAAGGCAAAAGTATAAAGACAATTCAGAGCAGTGTGTGTCAGGGGTTGTGAATAGAGTAAAGGGTAACTAAAGGGCACAAGAAAACTTTTTGGGCTGTAGGAACTGAACTTGATTGTCTTGGTGGTTACAAGACTGAATACATTGTATACATTTGCCAAAACTCAAAGAACTTCAAATGGTAAATTTTACTGAATGTAAATTATACCTAAATAATCTGATTTTTAAACTTCTTTCAAGTACTAATACAGAACATGGAGAAAAATCTTGAAACAGGGACTCAAGTTTCAAAACTTAATAGTGAAACAGTCTGAATGATACTTTATCTTGAAAGGAGAAATGGAGAAGTTTATCTCCCATTTAACCAAACTTATAGTTGTAAATGTGTGTTATTTCTTAGAACAAAACCCCCCAAAAATCAATTGTTTGTTACATAATTCCTGCAACAAGATTTATGTCAGCAGGAAAAAACATTTTTCATTTCATGTTTGACTTTTCACAGCCCATTTATAAAGATCATTTTTTCCCCAAAGTATTATATTTCAGGGCATCACTTTTCACCAAAGACTTCTCCTAATCCTTAGGTGGTCTAATATTTTTCTTTGGTTCCTACCAAAACAGTGTCTTAGGTCAATTTTCTCTTTAATGGTTACCTGGCCTAACTCAGCCAAATCTTAATTGGGTCACAGCTGTGTGATTCCGTCAGTTTTCCAATGTCACTTTCATAAGAGTCCATGAAATTTTTCCCTCTTTTGCATGGCCTAAAATTTCTCTTTGCAGTCAATTTACATACACATTGTATGACTGGGCAATTATCAGACCATCTAAGAGAGCCCGGCCTACAAAATTGTGGGTGTTAAGTGGAAAGTAAATTTTTGGTGGGGAGAAATTATTTAAGTGTTGAGTCTCTAATGAATAAATACACTCATATTATGATCACTTTTACTTTTCGCTGCTACCTCATAACTTCAGGGAATTACATAATGAATACCATTCCTTTCTTAACAACTACAATTATACCAGACACTGTACTACCACAGGGCCATAAGAATGGCTTAGATGCTTTCTTAAATGTGGCAGGAAGACAAGGAAAGACAGCAGCATCACCATCATCTTGTCCAATATTTGCTTAGTGTTTATTGAGCAACTAACAAAACAGGTCCTAAGAGCTCTGATACTGATTGAACCCTATCAACACGCCTACGAGGTCATCACTACTAATATCCCCATCTGACAGATGAGCAGAGAAGTCTCAGAGCTGCTCAAGCCCACAGCACAGGCCCTTGGCAGGGCTGGGGCTCACACCCAATCTGCCTGCAGAGCTCGTATACTTACAGACAGCACTGTGTGTGCTACAGCTCCCATGGTGAGGCACCAGCAGGCCTGAGGTCATTCTGTACCTATGGCCAATCCACAAACATCAAATCCCTGAAGACGTGGTATTTACTGGACAGAACAGCACCAAACACTTTCTAGAGCATCAAGGGCAGCCGAGAAGCAAAGGAATTGAACTTGTCGGCTGGCTCCTCCCAGCCCCAGGTGCCCTTGGAAAAAGGCTGCAGAAAGAAGGCCGTGGGGCGGCCACCCCTGTCACCTGATAAATGCCACCCCTGCGTGCTCTTCCCTCGGGAGGCGAGCTATAAGAGCAGCTTCTTGCACCCACGCATTAGAAAAATCAGACTAAATATAGCCAAGTTTGCTCTCATGAGCCAGCTCTGAGCTGCTACGTCCACATCAGAAAACTGGGGAAGAATCATTTTGATTTACAGGAGAGCAGCTTTCCTTGCTTGCTTTTGTAGCTACAAAAAGGACATGGGCAAGATCCAACGGGGCTGTAGGGAGTGCTGGAGGTCTGGCCAAGCAGATAATCGAGCCCACAGGGAAAGGAACGTACCAGACGTGAGAGGAGCATCCTCATTAACCACAACACCAGGACTTGGGGCGTAGCACACATTCCACATACAGCCCTCTGTTCCACGCCCTTCCCCCATTCCCCACCCGTCAGTATTGTACTCAACAGCTCACTCAAATGCTATCCCCTTGGTTAGGCCATCCCATCCTGTCCAGCTCAGAACCAAATGCTCCATTTGTTCTCCGACCGCCCACGTTATGCTGCTTGTACTTTTATTTAGCACTTGTATCATGTAGCCTAATCTGAATCTCTGTCTCCAGCCAAGTGAAGGCGGGGGATGGCTAAGCTTCCTTCTTAGTGGCCCCCCCCCCAAATCTAGTAGAGCTCCTTGCACACAGGCAGTGCTCTCCTGCTTATCAATAGCAAATGCAAAACCTGCCTGAATGCCAGGAAAAGGGAGTTTGCAATTTTCTTCATTAAACGCACAACGTCTGATGCTCAGTCCCCAGAGCTCAGGCACAGGTTTCAGATCCCAGGCTGTCCTTGCTGTGATGTGTCCCACAGCACTACGGATCACAGCTACACCAGCAGAGGTTCTACACCACCTCACCCTTGTTAGCACCAGCCCTAGTTCCTTCTGGCCAAAGAGCACAGCAAGACAGACAAGAAAGAAGGGTGGGCGCAAGGGCATGGCCAGGTAATAGCAGGATTAGACTGAAGCCCTGTCTGAACCAGTTAGAGGTCACGGAGAAGAGCCGGGAGTGGGAGGAACTCCTGCCCCAGCAAGTGCAGAAGCAGGGCTTGGGGCCCCACTTTGCCCTCACGCACAGTCACTGGATGGGAGTTTTCAGCGAAGGCTTCATATTCACCGCTCTCAGGTACTAAAACAGAGTGAAGGATACAAGCTGCTGCTGCAGGACAGCCAGATCTCGTGGGCTAGAGAACAAAATAAATATTAGAAAAAAAGAATAAAAGACCCTGGGTGAAAAGTGAAATGGAAGAGAATCGAGTAGCAGGTAGTTGAACACTAACACCGGGATGCTGCATGGAGCTGAGAGGGAAGTGTGTTGACAGTCGCTCTGCTTTTACAACAAGCACTCTGCAAGTGAACGCAGCTGGGAGTTCTTCTTGGGAGGGTGTATAGGGGCTACCACAGATATCAGATGCACTCATTAGCCTACCCATTCATTCATTCAGTCTGCCATTCATTCATTGATTGGTTTGTTTAACAAACCTCACACGGAGTCTACCATGGGCCAGGCATAAGGCACTGTGCCTGCCCTCAGAAAGCACCACCAAGCAGAACTGCACGTAAACCTTGTTCTCAACATGGAAACACAGTTAGAAAAAACTGGAGGCAGGCAAGTACCAGGAGAGCCACCGTCCTCCTTACTTCCCGTGTCACAGGGGCAATCCAAGAGAATGGCACTGCTGGTCCCTCTCCGTCCTCTATGGGCTCTACTCTGGCGAGGAGAAGACAAGTGGTGACGTGAAAGCCTGTGAAAGGGAACAATGCATCCGGAGTTGGGGGCTCTCTCCCTCTGGGTCCCAGATGCCTGCTGCAGGAGCCCATCTTCTCTCTGCTGTCCAGGCTGCCAGTGTTACAGAGGCAGGCGGTCCTGTGAGGGGTAAACTCCCTGCTGGGGTGCAGTAGTAGCAAACCCACTTTACCATCCGGCCCAAAGTCAGGAAGAATAACCCCTGCACCCTTGTAATCAAGATGACGTCTTTACCCCCCTCTGTGATTGTGACTCAGTTCCGAATGCCAGCAGGGTACAGAGTCATCATTTACGATCGTTTCTCTTTGCCACGAGGCTCCGAGGTATCTTGCTTTCCCTTTTTTCCCCAGCCGCTGTTATGATTACTTATCCTTACAATATTTTGGTGACGGGAAGTTTTGTTACTCTTTTACAGGAGAAAACCTATAGAACTTGAGCACTGAATGACTAATCGGAGGCCATTTGATGAGTCAGTTCACTTTGGATGTAAAATGTGGATCCCTTAGCCCAATGTCATTCAGAGCACATAGCCTACAACTGGAAATCTTTTTGGAGGGCGGTGAATATTGGGACTCGTCTTTCTGCCATGGAAGAGGAGCTATTATTCTATTAGATCTGGAATAGAAACACTATATACAAAACTTATCCACTGAGGATGAAGCAAGGAGAGGAAATGTGGACCAAGAATAGGAAAAGCCTTCTCTTGCTCTGGGGCATTTATACTTCACTCATGAAACAATTACTGAGGTCCAAATAAGTGCCAGACACCAATCTTGGAATACAGAGGTGAATACGATACTATGCCTGATGAATCCACTTTTTTCTTCTCCTTTCAATCCATTAATATTAGAAAACAGTGCCTCAATGAAGACAACTGTCTACACAATCTGTCCACGGAGAAGGGATTACTCTCAGTTTCTACAGGCTACCTCCTTTCTAGAGGTCCTAGTTCTCCAGCTATCTGGAGTAATTTCTTATAATCTTTTTTTAAGACAATGGATGCCAATACAATCCCAATGTGAATGCAGACCATAACGAGGTCTGTGGCTGGAAAGCACAGCTTTAAGCTGCACATAAATGTAAGGCTTGGGTCACAACCAGATTAGGGAGTAGACATAGGATGCTGTATTTAATTCAAAGAAAGCCTAACCCAGGGTAGCCATAAAATAACTGCAAGCTACAAGTTTAGCAAAGTGAATGAGCCCCCTACTTGCTCTTAACACTTTTACAAGTTCAAGCTTACTTAAGAAAACAGGTTACACACTGTAAGAAAAAAAACAAAAAAACAAAAAACTTCTAATTTGCTACTAATTACAAAGACTGGCATGAATAAGTGGAAGTTCAGGATACAAAACAGGTTCCAAACAGTACCGCTTTTTTTTATAGGAGAAGGGTGGGAGGGAGTGCAAGTAACCTTTACTGAGAATCCATGTCCTATAGCCACTCTTAATAAGCCCTTTCCTTTATTTAATCTTCACAACTTTAGTGGGATCTAAACAGCAGTGTGCCCATTTTTTCCAGATGCAGAAACTAAACCTCAGATGTTAAGCAACATGTATTATATTTCCTATTCCATTTCCTCTGGCAATATTCCTTATTCTCTAAATCAGTGTTTCTCAGTGAGCTTGGGGAAACTGGTTGTCCCTTGGTTTTGGGTTGGGAATTTTGTATGAGACAGCCAGGCACTATAGGACACTTAGCATCCCTGGCCCATAGGCATAAAATATCAATAACAGCCTCTGCATATCTCAAACATGCCCTAGGAGGACAATGTCCCTCCTCAGGTGAGAGCCACTGCTTTCAAACCTCTCAAAAGTTCCTTATTTTATGGCATTTGGGCTCCTAAGAAAGCCCCATGCACCCTTATGAGTCAGTTACAAAAGCTCCATGGATTTATTTCGCATGCATTTCATGAGCATTTATTGAGTACCTATCATGGGTCAGGTAGTATACTATTGCCTGGGAGTATAAAGTCAAAGAGTACATGGTCCCCACTCCCCAGGGGCTGTAGTCTTAGAGTCTAGTGAGAGACATTAAGTACGGCAAGTGTCGAATGTAAGCACAGGGGCTTCCCTGGTGGCGCAGTGGTTGAGAGTACCTACAGGAAAAAATCTGTAAAAAATATATACACGTGGAGGCTAAACAATACACTACTTAATAATCAAGAGATCACTGAAGAAATCAAAGAGGAAATCAAAAAATACCTAGAAACAAATGACAATGAAAACATGACGACTCAAAACCTATGGGATGCAGCAAAAGCAGGTCTGAGAGAGAAGTTGATAGCAATACAATCCTACCTCCAGAAACAAGAAACATCTCAAATAAACAACCTAACCTTACACCTGAGGCATGGTGTCCAAAAAAAAAAAAAAAAAAAAAAAAAAAGTAAGCACAGGTGCTGAGGAGACAATGCAGGAGGCACCTCCCACAGCCTGGGCAGAGCACTCAGAAGGCAGAGGGAAGGGAGGGTTGAGACAGGTTCCCAGAGGAGGTGAAGTTTTCCCTGAGCCTTGAAAGACCAAACGAGAGTAGCTAGGAAGGGCCAAGTTCAAACCAAGAAAGCTGCCTTTGTAAAGACCAGAGATAGGAATATTTGCAGTCAAAGTTTAAAATATTCCCTTTATTCTTCAAGTTGAGGCCTCATTGTGATTCAAACTCAGGATCTCCTGTTTACTAGACAGGCACTTTAACCAAACAAGTCAATAGAAAAAATAAAATAAGCTCTCCACAGTCCAGGCATACTTCCTTTCAAAGACTTTGTTTTTGTCAGGTCTGGCTTCGCTGGTATAATAACCCATCAGACAAGATATATGACTAATTCTATACTTCTTCCAGCGAGCAGGAAATTGCTTTCAAGTACATCATGGACTGGCAACCAGTGGGAGTGCCCTTCACTTGAGGACACAGAAGAGTGAGGAAGAGAAGAGATAATGTCATCTGAGGGGTGAGGTAGAGAGGTGCCAGTAGGTCAACAACTTGCCCTTAGCCTCAAGCTCAGAATGAACTTTATCTTGTGTTTTTTGTTTTTTCATCTAAAGTCATGTCTCAGTTACCATCAACCGTAACAATGCAAAAAGCCAGATTCTCACCCTATTATTACATTTGCACAGAAAACTTTGGTTATTTGTTTTTTCAAAGCCATATATATGAGATTTATATATGTTTATACACATATATGTATAAATTAAAAAGCCAAATATATAAGAACAGTAAAGGTAGATAGATAGGTGGATAGAAGTGCCCAGCTGGGGATCTCTGAACCTGAGACAGCCCAAAAGTAACAGTTTCCTGATTTAATGGGTGCTGACCACAAGAGCTGGGTTATTGCCACTTCAAGTTGTTAAGTAATTACAAAGAGAGCAAGAGTCAGATTAGTTCAGTTGCTCTCATCTGGGCGGGTAGGGGAGAGGGAATGCCAGCAAACCCTTGTGGTTCCTTCTTGCTTTCAGCCTCCAAGGAACAGGCTCACTTCCCCTTGGCAAGGAGTCTGCTGCAGATGGCAGGCATGCCCTCTTTTTCCAACACCAAATTCCCCTCTGACCTGAGCCACACTCAGAAGCCGTAATTCTGTAAATGAACTTACACTCCCCTTTAGTCCCATGATCATTTCAATTTATCATTCAGGCACGGTGTGACTGCTCGTTTGACATCACAAACACGTCTGGCCCACATATTTTTCCCCAGAAACTACCCTCAACAAGAAAGCCAGTCTTCCAAGGTGAGAGCATCTGAAATGAAAACTTGCGATCCCACACAAACCGCCTGTCCCTGCTTTCAACCAGGCAGTTCAAAGGTGGCAACATCATAGAGCCCAGACTGCAAAGCGAAAGGCCAAAATTATAGGAGGAAAGCAGAAGGTGGGCTTCAAAGAAAAGGATTCACCCCAATGGAAGAGGCTGGCTGTCCTTATTCCTGGCTGATTCCATTTCGTTTCTATAAACTTTGCTAACCTCGGGAGGGTTGTATAAAGAGACAGGTGTAGGGACACCTCCACCCTCTGGGTACATCTGCTGCTATCGCTGCTGCGTACACACGACGAGGGGCCCTCGACCCAATAGCAGTCCATGCTTCCCGATGACGCACCTGGCGAGGGTCTTCTCCCATGTGTGGAGGCCAAAGTGAGCATCCTCAACCTCGAGGTCACCGAGCCGGCCCTGGCGGGATGCGGCAGCGAAAAGGGCACCTCGGGGCTGAGACCTCCAAGCGCTCTCTCAGGCTTTTCCCCCATATCCAGCACATCATTTCGCATTAGGGACACTCTTCGCCTCCAACCCGAGAGCGCTGCGCATCTACCTGTCTTTCCAAAGTAACTGAATAAAGCACCTACTGGCTCTCCGTGGCTCAGGTGAGTGCCAAGAGGTGTAAGAGGAAAGGGCCCGCTTGCCACCACCCACTTTCCTCTCCTCTCCAAGCTTCCCCAAGCTTCATCGGGGATGTATCGGGGTGAGCGGGTTAAGAGGGGGCTTAAAATGCCCAAGCGTCCCTTACCTTCCACAGCCATTCTCTCAGAGCTTCCCTAACGCATGCATAATTTTCTGGGCCGAGATACTCCTCCTGCCCCGCGCTCCCCTCCCTCCTCGCGCTTTCGCCTAAATATTCTGCGCTCATCTGCTCCAGGACCAACCTGCCGCGGTCACGCAAAGCGAGGCTGGCGGCTCCCGGCTCGGCGCAGAGCAGCCTGGGAATTGTAGTTCCATCTCTTTCCTCAGACCAGGGAGAGCACCCCGAGTCCTAAGAAGGGCACGGCCCCGCCTTCACACTGGGATGGCATCGCCGGCTTCTTCGGGCCCAGGCAGAGAAATCCCTCTTGGCGGGGCGGGGGGGTCTCATGCGTAGACCCGGGGACCCTGGGAGGTAGCGGGGACTACATTTCCCAAGATGCCGTGCGCTGGATTTCGTTCCGCGCCAGGAGCAGAGACCCGTGATTGAGCTCTTCCCTGTTGATTAGAAGTGGGTAAGCACCTGGCAGGGCTCGTACGGGAGGCAGGAGGCGGCTGGGTTTGTGGTGTGACCTTCTGGGCTTGTCGCTGGCCTCCTTGGCCACCCAGTTAGTGAGGGGAGCAGAGCCGCCGGCCGGCTCTGTTTTTCCGCCTGGGCCAGAGAGCCGCTGCACAGGGTGCGGTTGAAACTTGTTCCTCTGAGACCTGGGAAGTGGGTTAGGGAGAATCTTGCGAGGTGATACAGTTGTATTCTGAACCTCCAGGTGATTCAGGTGGCTAAACACTTCGCGTAGGGATGGGGGGGTGGCCTAAGAAACCCGAACAGGTATCACCCCTAAGGGGTTATTAGAAACAAAATCTGGGAACCAGGATTCCACGTGAGGATGTCAGATGATGGAAACCTGTGTGGCTTACAAGACAGGAGGCTTTCAGCTTGACTGGTCTGGGAGCCCCTTGGCGGTCAGTGATAGGGCCTAATAATTAACAGCATCTGAGAGTGTTCTTTCAACTTACGAACTTCTGTCCTAACTCCAGGTGCTGGGAGTGCTATAAGCAGACAGGAAAAAGAATCACGCTGAAGGAAGTAGAATTCCAGAGCTGGTAAAATACTGATAAGAGTGAAGTTCCCAGACTTTTTTTCCCGTGTGTGGAAATACAGATGCAGTTATCGCTGGTAGTGGTGAGGGAATGGCCTTGGGAACAGATCAGACTCAGGACTCCAGTAACATTTTTAAAGGCCTCGAGCTCAGAATTTCATATGGTCCACCCAGCCCCCAGCTCTTCTGCCCCTACCCCATATTTAATTTTTAAAGAAATTACTCTGGAAAATAACTCCAAGGAAATACAAGGATTCGATTCTTCCTGTCATGATGACTACTTAGATTTTCTTTGTCCCTCTTGGCGATCATTTTTTTTTTTAAGCCCTGAACCATTTTGTTTCTGAGCGCATATGGGCACACCTGTTTTTGTGGTCACTAGGTATGTGCTTAGTCCTCCTATTGGGTAACATGGCCGTGTCTGGGTACTTTAAAAAATACCTGTAGCCAGAGAATGCCCTTGGTGATACTTTAACTCTGAGTTCGTGGAGCTGTACACAATTCAAACCCAAGCCTTCCATCCTTGGTACAGTAGAGAGAGTCCTGTTCAGTGAGACATGCTCGAAAGTGCATCAGGATCTCTGGAGGTAGGGCTCCCATCCCCAGCACTGTTTTTCTTTTTTCAAGTACTTCAGGAGATTCTAATCTGTAGCTTCTGTTGCACAGTCTTGTTAAGGGGATAGAGACCAAAATGCCTGGGTAAGAAGGAAAGAGGGAGTGTATCTGGCATTCCTCTTTGTTTCCTGCTCTGTTAACCTTTCACTGAGTCTTGTTGCATCTTCCTGAGTGTGGGCTTCCTCTCTACTCTCTCTGCTGTATTTAAGTAATGTCAGTGCCTCCACTGGTTCCACGAGGTCAGGGATGGACTCTGGTACTGCTCACCTTTGACGTTCCAGCCACCGGCACTGTCTGGCACAAAGTAAATATTTAATACATATATTATGTGTTTATAAATAATGCCTGGCTGAAAAAGTGTGTGAATAAGCTACCTAATGATGATTAGTTCTCCATCTTCCCCCATGAAACTGCAAGTTCGTATTTCACTTTTGTTTGTTTTAATGTTTCATACTCTTCGAAGTAGATATTTTCATCCATTCAAAAATGACCTAGAGACAAGTTAATCTAAGCCCCCTCATTTCACAGTTAAGGCAGAAAAGTTGAAGGGTTTGCCCAGATGACACCGTGGCCAAACAGTGTCCACAACTGGTCCAGACCAAGGCTCTTTTGGCGAGGACAGGGGTGGGTTGGGGGAAGATTTCTGTTGCTCTAGACACAGCTCAGCTTGGTTTGATGGCTTAGCTTTAAGTCAAAGAGGCTGGGGCAGCTTTGTTCCTCACTGCAGGTTTGTGGGTAGGTTGGGGGAACTCTGCCCCAGGCTGAAGGAGGAAGCCATTCTCCTAGCAATGGCAGAGGAGCAAGAGGACAAAAGGAAGTGTGCAAGGCTTTTTAAGGCCTGGCTCTGAACTGGGGCACTGTCGCTTCTTCCCCCATGTCATTTGTCAAAGCAAGTCACGTGGCCAACCTCAAAGTTGGGGTGTGAGGAAATATACTCTGGCCATGAAGAAGCCATGGCAAGGATGCGAATGCAGGGAAGGATGAAGAATTGGGTTAACTCCTCAATCTCTACAATGACTGTGTATTAGCCTCCTGTGGCTGCTGTCACGAAGTTCTGTAAGCTGGGTGGCTGAAAACAATGGAAATCTACTCTTTCACAGTCCTAGAGGCTAGAATTCTGAAATGCAGTTGTTGGTAGGGCCCTACTTCCTCTGAAGGCTGTAGGGAAGCATCCTCTTTTGTCTCTTCCTAGCTTCTAGTCTAAGTTGCTAGCAATCCTTGGGGTTCCTTGGCTTGCAGCTACATCACTGCCATCTCTGCCAACATCATCACATGGTGGTCTTCCTCATGAGTATGTCTCTGTCTCTAAATCTCTCCTATGAGGACACCAGTCATTGGATTTAGGGCCAACCCTGATCCAGTATGATTTCACCTTAATTTGATTACATCTACAAAAACCCCCTTTCCAAATAAGGTCACGTTCAAAAGTATCTGGGGTTAGGAATCCAACATATCTATTTGGGGGACACAACTCAACCCACAGCAGACGGGAATCTTATACCATCTTTTATAAGCTAGAGCAGTTGTTCTCAAGGGCTGGGTGCTGAACCCAGCACATGAGCATCACCTGGGAGCTGGTTAATTAAAATTCTTGGGCTTCAACCCAGACCTACTGAGGGGTTTAGGATCCAGCAATCTGTGGTGTCACAAGTCTGCCAAGTGATTTTAATTCGTGCTAAAGTTTGAGAACCACTACCAAAGAAGACATTAGGACCCAGACTTTGCAAAGAGGTAAATTTAGCCATTGTTCTTAAGAAGGAGGGAGAAGTGGGACCCAATCCCGATTGGGTGCCAGCCATTGTGTATCTGCATGTGTGTGTTTCTGAGTACAGAGGGGTGCTAGAATAAGCAATGGGGGCATTTTGCCGGTGGCAAAATGACAGGGGGAAGGTGCTAGAAATAGAGCAGGTTTAACCAATTCACTGACTACTAAGGATATAATTTTAAGGAATCTAGGTCCTATTTGCCTCCTGGAATAGTGGAGTTGTATAAAGCAGTGTTCTTATACTCCAGAGTCATCACAATGAATCTTCATTTTGTGTGGGTGTGAGAAAGATGGGAGGGGTCATCGGGGCTGGCTCCTGAGTCTGGCCTGAGCTATGCTGGGAAGAAAATGAGAAAATGTAGGCAAGGCTTTGAACAGTGTTCAGTACATTTGTGGAAATGATTATTACCGAAGACCTGTTGCTGACTCCACAGTTCTGTCTTCAGCCAGTTCTGGAAATGTATGACCCTGGGAGCCCTGTGGCTGTATGTGCCACAGGTGAACACAGCATTTCAGGCGTGGGGCACGGGAAGTTAATTTACCAGAGAGCCACATGTAACGTTCAGCTAAACTTAGCAAAGCGCTGTCAGAGCTTAGGTGGGGTTTGATTCTCCAGTAAAAATGGAGAGTAAAAATAAAAAATGAACAACTTTGCCCTTGAAAATGGTTTACATTGCCTTTGAAATATAGGACATGTAATTTTTTTTTGTTTTTCTTTTGCGGTACGCGGGCCTCTCACTGTTGTGGCCTCTCCCGTTGCGGAGCACAGGCTCCGGACGCGCAGGCTCAGCGGCCATGGCTCACGGGCCTAGCCGCTCCGCGGCATGTGGGATCTTCCCGGACCAGGGCACGAACCCGCGTCCCCTGCATCGGCAAGCGCACTCTCAACCACTGCGCCACCAGGGAAGCCCAGGACATGTAATTTTTTTATATATACAGTCCTGCAGAATAATTTCCTAGCACACCAAAATTGGAAAACATAAAGAAAACACTATTAGGAAAGTCTTTAAGCAAATGTCCGTATATTTAAAGTATTCTTCCTTTAAAATAACAATCAAATTCCTGGTTGTGAATGGGACGATGGATAGACAGTGCTGAACTCTAATATCTTAATATACTGTTTGGTTTTGTGGGGATTAAATGAGAGAACTAAAGCTCCATCTTAGAATAGAGGCAGTTTTCTAAAGAAATGGGAGTTTGTTCAATAGATTTAACATACCTATATGAATCAAACTCTAATGGAGTGGTTATGATTTGCCAGAAATCCGTCTAAGTGCTTTAAAAACACCCCAGCATTCTGGCTTTGCAGGCCGTGTGCTTAACCACTATACAATCTCACCTCTCTAATTTTTCACATATTGTGTTTCCACCATATTCAGTTTTGCAGAGTGCGGACTCTCCCATTGCGGAGCACAGGCTCTGGACGCACAGGCTCAGTGGCCAAGGCTCACGGGCCTAGCCGCTCCGCGGCATGTGGGATCTTCCCGGACCAGGGCACGAACCCGCGTCCCCTGCATCGGCAAGCGCACTCTCAACCACTGCGCCACCAGGGAAGCCCAGGACATGTAATTTTTTTATATATACAGTCCTGCAGAATAATTTCCTAGCACACCAAAATTGGAAAACATAAAGAAAACACTATTAGGAAAGTCTTTAAGCAAATGTCCGTATATTTAAAGTATTCTTCCTTTAAAATAACAATCAAATTCCTGGTTGTGAATGGGACGATGGATAGACAGTGCTGAACTCTAATATCTTAATATACTGTTTGGTTTTGTGGGGATTAAATGAGAGAACTAAAGCTCCATCTTAGAATAGAGGCAGTTTTCTAAAGAAATGGGAGTTTGTTCAATAGATTTAACATACCTATATGAATCAAACTCTAATGGAGTGGTTATGATTTGCCAGAAATCCGTCTAAGTGCTTTAAAAACACCCCAGCATTCTGGCTTTGCAGGCCGTGTGCTTAACCACTATACAATCTCACCTCTCTAATTTTTCACATATTGTGTTTCCACCATATTCAGTTTTGCAGAGTGCGGACTAAGGTCAAAACTTGGAGCTGGATACATTGATATCAGGTGTGGACCCAAAGGAACCACTCCACGTGCCTCTTCTTGAACGGTGGGCAAGTAACATGGATAAAACTTCTGCAGCCTTTTCTTTGTATGCTTTTCTTATTTTACCAGAGGCAGAAAATATAGCATATTGTGTTGTTGCAGGAGGAAAGAATGGGGTTGAGCCTTCGTGGTTAGAGATGAGAAAAGTCTGTCGGTTGTCAGAAAGTAAGAGTGGGGGAATTCATGCAGTCAGAGGCCAATAAAAGACACTGCAGGTGCTGATGACAGATTACTGTCCTCATGAATCTGCAGGCATGATCTAGGGCTCAGCCTTAATGTCTGCCAAACTCAAAGAAGTTAAAGAAAAATGGGACATAGGCGATGATTTAGACTGCACCTGGGAGAGAAAGAATGCAGGACCCAAGATGTGCCTTGTGAGATAAGACCAGCATTAGCATAGTGCAGACTCAGGCTTTGCCTTCTACTTGCTTTTTCCAGCCCATGGTAACTGTTAGAGAAGAATTTGGTCTTTGAAAGGTATTTCTGTGAGGTCTGGTTTCATTCAAGAATCCCCGAAGTTGAAAATGTGAATTTTACGGGAGTGGGGGAAACTGTCTGCAAACTTTTGCCCCACAGGTTTAAATGCTAATGGGGTAGTATCTGTTAAGGTGTCTTAATTGATGCAGACTATATTTGTTAAGGCAATCTCTGCCTTCCTCATACAACCCTTTTATGGACCCTTGGGGGTCCTTCGTTCTCATCCCCTGGGCTGGTCTCAGGCAAAAAAGCAAACCCAACCGCAAAGCCTCCCCAAGGCCGTGTTTCCTTATAGGGCTCCCTTATGTGTGCTGTATGTTTCATTGACTGTCTTTGGAGACACAGTGATGGAGTAGAAATACCCTGGACCCTAGAAACCTATAGATCTTAGTTGAAATCTGCCTCTCACCACAACCAGCTGGGTGAACTGAGCAAAGTAACATCTCCACCTTGGTTTCCTTATCTATGAAATGGATAACAATATCTCCCTTTCAGGGCTTTTTGAGGATAAGTTATCTATCTTTCCAATATTCACCCCGAAGTTCATGGCTTAAAATAATAAACATTTATTATCTCACCCAGTTTCTGTGGTTCAGGGAATCTGAGAGCAGCTTAGCTGGGTGATTCTAGCTCGAGGTCTCTCATGAGGTTGCAGTCAAGATGCTGGCCAGGGCTGCAATCACCTGAAGGCTTGACTGCTGTGGTGGCTCCTCACGCACCTGGCAAGTTATTGCTGGCTGTTGGTAGGAGACCTCAGTACCTTGCAGCAAGCACCTCTTCATGGGACTACTGGATTGTCCTCACAAAGTGACAGTGGCTTCCCCCAGAGAGAGTGATCCAAGGAGGAAACCACATTTCTTCTGTGACCTCATCTCGGAAATCATACGTCATCACTTCTGCCTATTCTACTTGTTAGAAGTGAGCCACTTAGTCTAGCCAACGCTCAAGGGGAGGGGAATTAGGCTCCACGTTTTGATGGGAGTGTCTAAGAATTTGTGGACATATTTTAAATCACCATAAGAGATAGCAAAAGTAAGATTCTTCGAATAAGTGTTAAGTGAATGCAAGGCTTAAATTGTATCTTGTTCTTCATCTCTCCAGTACCTACAACAGTGCTTGGCAAATGGCAAGCATCCTAAGTAGTGAGATAACATTTATTATATAATGAGCTAAAGTTACTGCTTGCCTTATGTCAGTCTTTGTGCTAAGCATTTTCAATGGAATAGCTCATTTCATCTTCCCAATAACCCTGGGAAATGGTTGCTACTCTATTGTTATCCCAATTTTACAGATGGGAAAACTGAAGTATGCACAGAGGAGTTAAGAAATTTCTTGGATGTTAACAGATGGAGAGGTGTGATAGAGCCAGGAATTGGTCTCAAATAGTCAACTCGAGGATGGAGCTTTTAACCACAAAACTATGGGTCTTCCTACAATTCAAGGCCTGTAAAACCATTCATGTGAAATATTCCCACCTTTGAAATTTATTTGTCCTGGACTACTTTGAGAGTGGGAGAAAATGATACTTGAATTGTGACGTCTGTATCTTGGGACACTTCTTCTCAGATCTAGAATGCCCTAAAAATTCCCAGCCAAGATTTCAGAATGTGAAACCCAGGAATTCCTCCCCTACACTCTTCCTTTCTCCGCTGTTGGATAAAACACTTCCACAACCCTCTCCTTTCTTCTGTCCTGCACTTTAACTTTCTCCTTTTTTTCTTTTTTTTAAGATTTTTTTGATGTGGACTATTATTTTTAAGTCTTTGTTGAATTTGTTACAATACTGCTTCTGTTCTGTGTTATTGGCTTTTTGGCCACAAGGCATGTGGGATCTTAGCTCCCTGACCAGGGATCGAACCCACACCCTCTGCGTTGGAAGGCGAAGTCTCAATCACTGGACTGCCAGGGAAGTCCCTAGGTTTCTCCTTGAAACTTTGATGTTTGAAGGTCCTAAGGCTAAATATAAGTTTGAAAACTGCCCAACTAGAAGATCTTAAAGATCCCTTCCTACTCTACAGTTTTATGATGATGTGAGTCCTCCTTTTTCCTGCTTCCTTATCCTTAGAGAAACTAGTGATCAAGTCTGGTCAATTTGTCCTCTACAACTACTCGGTTGACTCCTTTTCTCATCCCTTAGCCACCGTCTTCATTCTACACCTGATGAGAGCTGGGATTGAAACATTGTAGCCATCCCAAACAGAGCTCTCATCTCCAGTCATTCTTACCTCCAAACTACCTTGTGTCCAGTGACCACATAAACCTCCAAGAATATCCTCTTTGGTTGTGAAAACCTGTTCTTAAATAAATCCCTTCACTTGGTTGTGTAGCAGTCCTCACACATGGTGCCACAGATATTAGTACATATCAGTAATTTTTGGAGAATGTAGTCTTAAGAAAAGTAGTTTTCTTTAGTGATAGAATTTCCTGAAGATTTTGACATGCTAATATGCAATGTGAATCTTCCTGAGAGAGAGAGAATGTGACCCAAGAGGTTTACTCTCTTGGGCTTCTTGTGGACTCAGGTCAGGAAACTCTCTTGGGTTGTCTATTTGAAAGCTGTTTCTTATTACCAGGCCTCTTACCTGAGACTTCTTACTTAGTGATGAGCCCCTACTCACTGTACTACACCTTCACAGGTGATATTCCAGAAGGCCATTCCTCAATAACTGTTGCTCTATTTCTCCTTTACTGCCCCACCCTCAGCCTCCCCAGAGCCACCACTTCAGAATATCAAGATGTGTGTGTGCATATATACATGTACATAACTTTCTTTACTGAAGGATGGGGTAATTTTATGAGGGAATTGCCCCATAGAGGATTTTTAGGGTAGAGAAACTACTCTGTATGATGCTATACTGATGGATACACATCATTATACATTTGTCCAAACTCACAGAATATACAACACCAAGAGCAAACCCTAATGTAAACGATGGACTTCAGTGATAATGATGTGTCAACACAGGTTCATCAATAATAACAAATGTACCACTCTGATAGGGAATGTTGATAATGTGGGAAGCTATGCGTGTACGGGGGAGGGGGGTATATGCGAATCCTCTGTACTTTCTGCTCAATTTTACTGAAGCCTAAGGAATTACTGTGCTTCATAGTGTGAAATTTTGGCTAGGAATGTGTGCAGCCTAAAACTGCACTAAAAAATAAAATCTACTTAAAAAAAAGAGAAGAAAAAATTGAAAGCCAAGTACTAAGTATAACTTCTTCAAGGTTCAAAAGTATGCACGTGTGTGTGTGTGTGTGTGTGTGTGTGTGTGCGCGCGCGCACGCATTAACTAAGAAGTCAACCCTTCACTAGACGGGTCCTCTTTGAACACACCCACAATTTCTAATCTGACTTCCCTATCCCTGGTTTTGCCCCTCTATCCAAGAGAGCCTTATCTTCTAGACGTCCCCATTGAAATTCCATTCATGTTCTGGAAAACCCCAACTCCTACCCATTGGGTCCTTCCAGGACCCATTGTGATTCCCCTCATTAAGACATTCCCCCAAGTCCAAGTTATTAAGTCCAAAATAGCATCCTTGGGTTTTTATTTGGTCAATCAATGATTTCTTCTGACAACCCAACAAGCGGCAGAATGGTACAAGGGAAGGGTCTTGGTGCTCCCAGTTTTACAGCATCATTCAGGTCAGCATTTATCCTCCAATGCGTATCCCCTTTGGGGTTTTCCTAAAGATACACCTTTAAAAAACCTATCAGATCTATTAGACAGCACATAGCTTACCCTACAGTTATTTTAATTCTTAGAGGGAACACAGTCCCTTTAAACCCTAATAAAAAAAATATTTTTTAACTGCTTTGTAATTTGCAGTATAACTTTTTCTTCCTTTGAAGGCAGCAAATTTCATTATTATGCAGAATAGTATTACACGCCTTTTATACTCCTTTTTAGCTTGTATCACTTTGGACTTGATGCATAAAGAAAGGAGCAGTGTGCCTCCAGAAGACTTCCCTCTTAGTCATATAAAGGGAACATCTGAAGGACCATTCAAGCAAGTAAGTAGTCAGGCACTGTGCTGGACTCTAGAAAAGGAAACATGAGTAATACAACTTTCCTCCTCTGAGTGTACGCATTAAAAGGCATTTATTCATTCATTTGTTGAATGTCAGGTGCATTCTGAGCACCTAACATGTGCCAGGTACTATATTGGGTGGTGGGGAATGTTTTTGACTGGGTTCCATTGAAACAGACTCTAAGACTGAGAGTTGTGAATTGTGCGTGAAGATTTATTGGGGAGTATTCTTGGGAGATGCACGTGAAAGAATGTGAGGATGGCAGGATGGGTCATGGAGAAAAATGGATATTCAGTGAGGTTGCAAATGAGGCCTCTTCCTATCCTACTAGGAGCTCTGGAGCTGAGATAACCCTTCAGAGATTTCCTAAAGTGGCAAGGAGGCCGGGCCATTGTGTGCCATGTCAGCCCATCATTGGTGGCCTAGTGTCTCTAAGAGGGTCTGTAACTATGGGTCTGTAACTATGGCCTGGTGTCTCTAAGAGGGTCTGTAACTATGTAAAACAAGCCAGTTTTCTGCAGCCTAGGGCAGTGCCCAGCAAGGGACATGGCTTTGAGCCATCAGTAATCTATATCCCCAGGAGCTGGGAGATAGGAAGAAATCTGTGTGAGAGAACAACATCCACTATTGGGTTATAGCATGAACAAGGATCCATTCATGTCCTCAGGGAGTTGATAGTTTAACTGATGAGCCATAACAGCAAATAGGTGAGTGCAAGCGCAGATAGATTAGTACAAGAGTAAAGTGCTATGAAGACACAGGACAAGAGCATCTAGCCCAGTCTTAGGCATCCTAAGCAGGATTCCTGAAGGAGGTGATGGCAGTGATGATGTAAGGAATTAGGCATGTGAAGGCAGTGAGTGTGGAAACTGTTAGAAAGAGTCTTCCTAGTAAAGAGGACAGTGTGTGCAAAAATGAGAACATGGCATGGGGGAACCTTACATAGTGAGGAATGGCTGGAGTGAAAAGTGCATTAGAAGTGGTGCACAGTGAGGCGAAGGAGCTGAGCAAGGGCTTGAACCTGAAGGTTGGACCTGAAGGAGCAAGGACACCAGGTCCAGCAGTTGGGGACTTGATCATCTTGACAATTACAGTTTCCAGCAGGGAGTTACATGATAAAATGCGCAGTGCGGGAAGACCATTCTAGCTGCAGTGTGGAGAAAGGAATCGAGATAAAAGAGCAACACAGGGTCCCCTATGAGTGACCGTGTGGACAGCTAATTGGTTAATTTCTGGTGAAAAATGATAGTGACTTAAAATAGAGACATGTCAGTTGCGATGGAGAGAAATGGTTGGATTTGAGAGATATTAAGAAGGCAGAATCCATAAGACTTGACTGATTGGGTATGGGTCCTTAGGGGAAAAGAGGAGTCAACCTCAGATATGTCTTTGAGCCAGAGCAGTCTGGCAGTGGTGTGACGGATGGGTCTGTGAGAGTGTCAGCCTGAAACAAGGGAGCCAATTAGAGCTGTGATAAACAATGCATTTTTGTACAGGGGCCCACTCAGGAGAAAAAAGAAGTTTCTGGCCATACTCATTTCGTTCAAATGAAAATAACGTTATAAAATTCTGTGAAAATAATATTGTATTCTTGTAATTTAAATTACCTTTGTTAGAAGAATATCAGTGAGAAAATTGGCCCTGCTTTTAGCCACTTAAATATTAACATCTGGGCCAAATTTAGACATAGCACCACGGAGCTTGTCATTTTTTGGTTCCTTTTTGTGTGGTGCTTTGGACCTCACAGAGAACATTCTAGAGTGTGTTCTTTTTCTACGCTTGATGCCACCTGGCAGGTAGGAATTATTACATTTCTAATATATAGAAGCAGAAAAGGAGGCTCAGAGAAGTGAAATGGCTTCACTTCCCATGTGGCAGAGTTGGTTCTAGAATGTTCATTCATTCAGTGCAGAGTTTCCTGAGGTTGCAGTCACTTCTTGCCAGGCATCACACAAAGATAAAATTAGTGTGCCTGCTTCCTGCTTTTTTCAGCAACCTGAGTCTCTCTCTGCTGGCTGCAGGATTGTCTGTCTGCTCAAGAGCAGAGGAACTGAGCCTGGGAGACAGATATTTCCAGAGTGCCCCAACAGTGCCGCTTTTTCCTGAAGGTGCTGGCCACCTGAGCATTCTTGCTTCCTGACCACGTTCAGGCCACTTCTGGGTGTCCTGCCCTGGGTCATCCTATCAGACTTTTGGTTACTTGGAGCACAGAAGTTGGGAAAGACAGAGGTGGTTTCTACAGATGTAGATTCCTGGGTTGTATAGGGTCTAAAAACCTTCCAACCAAGTAGAACTTGGTTCATTGTAGTCAAATGAACTAAATGTAGCCAAAAGAGCTCCACGCCCCAAATCAGTGATACTGTAACCTCCAGGTAAGATGACTCAGCCCTTAACTAGAGCAGAGGTGAGGAAAGGAGGAAACGGGAGGGAGAGCAGGGGAGGAGACGGGAGGGATCTATTCTGAAACTGTCCCTCGGCGCCACTCGCGGCTACACAATAGCCTCCTTTGTGACAATCACTTGCAGTGTTAGGTTTTCAAATACAATGAGAAGGGAGCTTGTTTCTTAATCTGGCAATTTACAAATTAAAGATGTAATTCAATATGATTACAGCTAAGCTTGAAATAGATTTACCGGATATAAACACACACCTACAGATGCACGCATTTCAGGTTTATTCATTAGTCTCTTCACAAGCACTTTGTAGTCTTTTTTTTTTCCCCAGCTTTATTGACGTATAACTGATACATAACACTGTGTAAGTTCAAGGCATACAACATGTTGATTTGATACACTTATCTATTGCAAAATGATTACCACCATAGAGTTAGCTAACACCTTCATCACATCACATAGTTACCATTTCGTTTTTGTGGTGAGAGCATTTAAGATCTACACTCTTAGCACCTTTTAAGTATGTAAATTCATTATTATTACTATAATCACCATGCTATATGTGGTGATTCCCAGAACTTATTTGTCCTATAACTGGAAGTTTATACCCTTTGACCAACATCTCCCCAATTTACCCCAGTCCCCAGCCCCTGGAAATCACAGGGACTCTCTCTACTCTCTGTTTCTATGAGTTTGGCTTTTTTAGGTTCCATATATAAGTGATATTGTACAATATTTCTCCGACTTATTTCATTTAGAATAATGCCTCCAAGGTCCATTCATGTTGTTGCAAATGGCAGTATTTCCTTCTTTCTCATGGATGAATAGTATTTTTTATATTTATACAGTAAGTCCCCTACACATGAACCTTCAAGTTGTGAACTTTCAAAGATGTGAACGTGCGTTTCGCATGTCCAGTCACTTAAGTTAATTAACACGTCTGGCGTACATTGTCACGTGTCTGCATCCTCTACAAGTGGTTGTGCTTTTGTGTACTTTACTGTACAGTACTGTATAGAGTACAGTAGGACAGTATCTTCATTTCAAACTCAGGATGTCCGGAAGCAAGCATAAAAGCAGGGTGATGTAGCTGGTACTGCTAAGAAGCACCAAGCAATAATAATGGAAACAAAAGTGAAAATAATTGAGAGAGTGGAGCAAGGCCGTAACCCTGAATGGGGTTTGGAAGAACCTTTGCCCGCAGTTTGTCCACGATTTTCGTGGATTTGAGAAGGTGAATGAGGAGCCACTTAGTGACCCTCAGTGAGAAGCTGGAACTAGAGCTGCAAGAGGACGGCTTCATTGAACTCCTTGCACAAGGAGCTTACTAATGACCTGATGGAACTGGAGGCCCAGAGAAAGGACGAAGAGAGACAAGAGGAAAAAGAAGTAACTGAAGAACTGAAGAGATTCACGACACAGGAAATGGCAGGGGATTTTCTTTATTTGAGGAGGCACTGTTAGTTTTTGGGGCACAGGACCTGAACATAGAACGGTACACGAAGGTTGCAGCAGCCGTTCAGAATGCAATCCAGTGCTACCATGTCATCTATGACAAGAAAATAAAGAGCTACTACCCAGACATCACTGGATCGTACGTTCAAGAGGGTAGATAGAACTGAATCCAGCAAGGAACCAGAACCTGTGTCATCAGCGTCAGGCGTGAGCGAGATTGAAGCTTGCCCTCCGTCTCCTATTGCTGAGGATCCTTCAGCTCTACCATCTCCCACCTCCTCTCCCTCCTCCAGTCAGTAACTCTTCTTGCCTGTTCACTCAGTGCCAGGCCCTGTATGCCAGCTATTGTACTGTACTACTGTACTTTTCAAGGTACTGTACTGTAAGATTAAAAATGTTTTCTTTATTTTTTGTGTTTGTTTGTTTTTTATGTATTATTCTTGTGAAAAGTATTATAAATCTATTACAGTACAGTACTATATAGCCGATTGTGTTAGTTGGGTAACTAGGCTAACTTTGTTGGGCTTACGAACAAATTGGATTTATGGACGTGCTCTTGGAATGGAACTTGTTCTTATGTCGGGGACTTACAGTATTTATATTTATATATTTGGAGAAAGAGAGAGAAATCATATATTCTTTATCCATTTATCTGTCGATGGACACAAGTTGTTTGTTTCCCTATCTTGGCTACTGTGAATAATGCTGTACTGGACATGGGAAAAACACTCTGTGGTCTTGATTGTCATGCACGGTTAGTGCAAAGTTTTGGTTTTTGTCATCTTCCTTACTACCTTCTCTGAAGTCTGCCTCTATCCTGAGCAGCCTTAATTTACTTCCGGAGTCCCATGATATTGTCCCTGAAATGCGCATCAAATTGAGCAGAGAGCTGCCTTTAGCATTATAAATACTGGTTGTACAGAATTGCAGAATGTCTCTAATTTTAGTTGAAAAAGTAATAGTAATAATAAAAACAGCTACCATTTATTGAACATTTACTATTAACCAACTCTGAGCTACGTGCTTTACACACACTAACTCAGTGATATGTTGGGATTCAATTCTATTACAGCATAAGGATTTTGCAAATTTTATAACAGCAATTCAGCCATTGTAAAACCTTCTCTTTTTTCACTGCTTTTATCTAGTTCTTTGAATTCTACACTGTGCAGGACACAAAATGCCAATTTTGTACCATTATCTATACCCTCTGTGAAGTAAGGAAGATGCCTCTTCTTACACTTTTACTTTTCACACAGAGGCATCAAAGTACATTGCCTTCCAGTTTGTTTTTCCCATGCAGCCCCTGCTCTTGAAGATTTCTTCTCTCTCCCTAGAATCTTCCTTAAGGACATATCTCAGGACAAGCAATCTTCCAAAGGCAGCAATTTCCAATAATTCCCCCTCCCCACCCCAGCACATTCTTATAGGTATAGGCATATTTTGACAAACCCCTCAACCAACAGCTGTCTCATATGGCTGTAGAAGAGGTAAGACAGGCTGCAGATGCTGTGTGATTCCCAGCACGGCTCAGACACCTCTCGCACTCTGCTCTGCAGGCATATGCAGCACTATAATAGGAATAATCTTGAGTGCATTCTAATTTGTTCAATTTAAAATCAGGCTGCTATGAATCTTATTCCACAGAAATGTGCGTGCAAGAAGTGTCACACTGTATGTAAAAAAATCCTAAGAAAACCACCAGAAAAAGTGACGAAATAATAAATGAGTTCATCAAGGTCACAGGATACAAGATTGATTTACAAAAATCAATTGTAATTTTATATACTGGCAATGAGCTATTTGAAAATGAAATTTAGAAAACAATTCAATTCACAGTAACACCAAAAGAATAAAATACTTAGGAATAAATTTAACAAAAGAAATATAAGACTTATACACTGGAAATTGATGACAGAAATCAAAGAAGACCTAAATAAATGGAGAGACATTCCACGTTCGTGGATTGGAAGATGTTAATTCTCTACAATCACTAGCTAAGTCCCAGCAGGTGTCCTTGCTGGAACCTCTGTTCTGCCTTCATGAGAAGCTCTATGCTCCCCCTCTCCTGGGCCATCCCATTAACTAGAAGCTGGGCCAGCATTGGTTTTGTCCAGATGCAGATCTTTATGTTTTGTAAAGTTTGAAAAGCTTCAGTTGAAATTCACTCCCCGTGGTTTGTTATGGTCAAATGAACTAAAAGTAGCTAAGTGAGGTCTCTGTACATCCTGAATGAGCAGATATCATAACCATCCAGGGTCAGTACGGCTTGAAAAATACCATTAATCAAATGAAAGGACAACCACAGATTGGATTGAGAAAAAATTCTCGAGTCATATATCTCATAAGGGATTTTGAATAGACTTTTCACTAGAGAAGATATATGAAGGGCTAATAAATACATGAAAAGATGCTCCACGTCATCAGTCATTAGGGATATGCAAATTAAAACCACAAGAGATTCCACTTCCTATGCAATTGGAAGGCTATAATAAAATGGAGACCAAAGCAAGTGTTGGGGAGAATGTGGAGAAACTGGAACTCTCACACATTGCTGGTAGAGATGTAAACTGGTGCAGCTGCTTCAGAACACAGGTTTTCAGTTTCTTACAAAACTACCATATATCCCAGTAATTCCACACCTATGTATCTACCCGGGAAAAATGAAAATATGTACACAAAAGGACTTTTTTTTTTTTTTTTTTTTTTTGCGGTACGCGGGCCTCTCACTGTTGTGGCCTCTCCCGTTGCGGAGCACAGGCTCCGGACTCACAGGCTCAGCGGCCATGGCTCACGGGCCTAGCCGCTCCACGGCATGTGGGATCTTCCCGGGCCGGGGCACGAACCCGTGTCCCCTGCATCGGCAGGCGGACTCTCAACCACTGCGCCACCAGGGAAGCCCCACAAAAGGACTTTTAAATGAATGTTCATAGCATTTTTATAACACAAAAGCCCCAACCTACATTCAGATATCCATCAATTTGTAAGTACATAAACAAAATGTGGTCTATCTATATACTGGAATACTCTTCAGTAATAAAAATAATTGAAGTACTTATATATGCTACAACACACATGAACCTCAAAAATATTATGCTAAGTGGAAGAATCCAGAAACAAAAGATTACATATTGTATAATTCCCTATATATGAAACATCCAGAAGAGGCAAGTCTACGGAGATATAAAGCAGATCAGTGGTTGTCTGGAGCTCAGGTTGGGAGCAGGAATTGACTGTAAACAGGCAATAGGAGTGGGGAGGAGGGGGTCCATGGGGACTTGTTGGGGTGACAAAAATGTTTTCCAACAAGATTGTAATTTTTGAACATCTGTTTAATTTACTAAAAATATCAACTTGTACTCATAATAGGTGAATTCTATGACTCCTATACCTCAGTAAAGCTGTGAAATAAAAATAGCCAGCACAGAATGGAAAGTGGGGGGTATAGATAAATCAAGTTTGGCAACATATTGATAATTTTTGCCACTGGATGATGGGTAATGAGGGATCATGATGCTTTTCCTTTTCACTCTTTGTGTACATTCAAAATTTTCAAATAAAAAAATGAAAAAGAAAAGATTAAAAAGGGAATGTCACACTTCTTGCTTCCTTTAAATGGAATGAAATCTGATTCACAGTCTTTATATCCCAAGGCTGGAGGAAAATTCCATCTGTCATCATAGATGCCCCTGGCCAGGGTTGTTCATCAATCTGGGCTGCTCATGTGGGGCTCCAAAAAGTCTTCAGGCTAACAGGGGCTTGGTGGTAGCTTCACGTGCCCACATACTTGGTGGTATGACTGTTATCTGGTATGAATGTATTTTAGAAAAAGTTAGCAATGTCACATTTAGGCCATAGCTGGAGCAAGCATCTTTTCTGAACTCTGTGGCATCCGTGTAGAGGGCCAGCCTCCCGAGGTCCCCTGTAGACACCGGATCCTGGTCATTCCCTGCTGAGTCCTGTGCATTCATCCCCAAGGAGGGGTGGGGCTTTTGGACATACCGGGGTGAACCACAAACCTGCGTGTTCTTCTGGGTTGTGAGAGTAACTTCTCCAGGCTCACCCCGCTCTCTTGTCCTAACCTCTTCCCTGGATTTAGCCTTTCCTAATGTCCAGGAAGGGAGTTCATCTTGCAGTCATGTATTTAGGTTGTGCTAGTGTATCTGAGGTATGCATTAGGTATGGACTAAAAAAATATTCTTTGATTAAAAAAAGTGTGTGTGTGCATGTGTGTGCAAAGTACAGAGACTAATACACAAGGAACTCTCATCTTTTCAAATGTATCTTCAGCATGCAAGCCCTAGTGCATTCACTCATTGAATCATTCATAAAACAAATGTTTATTGAGCCCCTCCAGGTAACACCAGGCACTATTTGCTGCACCAGAAATGTAACACTGAACAAAGCCCACAAAGGCTCTGCTTTTATGCCTCTTAGATTTCAGAGCTTATGATTTCAAACTTTAATGTGCGTAAGAATCCCATGGTGATCTTGTCAAAGTGTAGATTCTGATTTTGTAGGTCTGGAGCTGCTTGAGAACAGCATTTCTAGCAAACTCCCAGGAGTGGAGAATGCTGCTGTGCCACCAAACATGCTTTGAGTTGCAAGGTTCAAGGGTGGAAAGCAGGAAAATATGGGAAAACACTAAAGTTGATTTTTCATAAGTTTCCATATTGAATTATTTGCAATGGGCTTCTTATCCGTGCTTAGGGATGGTCATTGCCATGCTCTGCCCTGAGGGACCCTACACTTGTCACTTGGACCCTAAGTGAATTATTTCTCTTTTGTCGTGGAGACTACCCCTGGCCAAGCAACCTACCCAGACCACACCCTCCAACTGTCCTGCACTGTCTGTTCACAACCAGTGGCTTCTCTGATTAATTCATAGGTCAAGACCTGTGTGTCAAAATTCCCTTAGGGATCTGATCCTGTTTTGCACTTCAGAGGCCCATCTGGCAGGTATCAAAGGTGTGTCTAGATCTTTGGAGCTGCACTTGAGCCTTTTCTGGTCTTACATTTTAACTCTTTCCTGCTCTCCACTTTTAGGTTATAGTGTTAATGAGGAGAGAATGGGGGAAAAAAAGGAAAAAAAGTGCCTTTGTGTTCTGTTTATTTTTCATATGCCTTATTTCCCTTGAAAGCAATCTCTTGGTGTTTGTGTGATTGTTGCACAAGACGGGTTAGTTCTCTGCAGGCCACCGGTTCAGTGTGGAACACCTATGTGAATAATTCAAATACTGGTTCTCCTGGTGTCTCTTGCAGCTGCAATAGGGGTTAGGGAGATTGTAAGACTGTCCATGCCGATAAAGATGTACCATGAAATCTGTGTGTAGAAGGAGGCTTCTAGGAAGACTCTTGCAAAGGAGACAGACTCTGTAGCTTATCTCCTTGGACTTCGACTTGTGCCCTTTCACCCCTCTCTTCTCTTTCTCTCTGGAACGTAGAAAAGATCCTGGAGATTGAGTAGTGCCCTGCAACCATGAAACTGAAAACTTTAGACTAACAATTTTGGAGCAGGAAGATAAAGAGCATCTGGGACCTTGAGGGCATCTTCAGCTGTTACACCCATTCTGGAATACCCACCTTCAAATTCCTGTTTGATCTGGATACTCTAACCAGGGTTCCATGACATGAATTGGAATCCGCTCCCTAAATGATACATATAGTAAGAAATTTATATTTTGTTCTATGTGTAATTGAAAATCATCAGAGGGTTGTAAGCAGGAGAGCTATATGGTCTGATTTATATTTGTAACAAATGACCCTATGTACTATACGGAGACTATACCATAGGTCCTACCGGGGACATCAATTAGATGACCATTGCAGTAATTCAGGAGAGAGATGACCCTAGCTTAGACTAGGGTTATGAAGGTGGAGAGACAGAGTTTGAGTGTACTTTAGAAAGTTTTTTAAAAAAGGAAACAAAACTGAATATACAGTAAAATAATAGTGGCCAGCATTTATTGAGTATCATTATGTGCAAGACAAGATTCTGAGCATATTCCATAACTCACTCATTTAATCTTTACACTAGTCATGTGAAGCAGGGATTATTTTTACCTGCATTTTCCAGGTAAGAAAACTAAGGAGTAAAAAGGTTAAGTCATTTTCTAGTAAGTGATGGAAGATGCCTTCCTCCCTATGTCTGTGTTGGGGAGGGGGAGTTCTGTGTATGGGTTTGGGGGTGTAGCTATAGAAAGAGTCATCCTAGAAAAAAAGGCTAGGAGAAAATATACCAAATATTGTAGAAGTTTTATGTCTGAGCAAGAGGATTACACACAACTTCTTTATACTTTTCTTATTTTCCTGTATTTCTATAGTGAACATATGCTAGCTTTTTATATAGGAGGATAATTAATAAACAAAAGATATTCTGGTTTAGAATTGTGGTGTTTAGCAGTAGATTTACTATCATATCAGCTGTGTTTAAACAAAGAGAGGACGGGTCATTGTATAGTTATCATGGCCAAGACAGAAATGAAACCAAGCTGAGCCGTGGAAATTAAGTCGTGGAACAGGTTTGAGTTTCTAGACTTCTAGGACATGATTATGACTTCCTCATCTTAGCCAGTCATCTGTCTAATTGATGATGTCTTCTGGAAATAGTCCTGTTCAAATAACCAAACTTTTCAACTTTTCCAAACTCTGGCATTGTAGGGAAGCAGCTCTTTAGCACACAATCTGCCTGTTGTTCAAATGTGCTCCCCATGTCTGGATTCTATATGCCAAGTTGGCTTTCTTTGAAGAATTTCCCTTGTCTGACTTGACATCATTTAGTTTATTTATGTTGGAGAACCCTCAGGGAAATACTATACCTGTGTTACATATGTGTGTATGTGGGTATAAATTGCAGAACAACAAATCATTAGAAGGTGAATTTAAAGTCCTAGTCCTTGAGCTGTTCAAAGGTAAACTATGCACCCTGTGCCAGAGTCAGCAAATGAGAAGAGAGCAGTCAAAATTCAGCTGAGGTGTAGGGAACTCCAAAATAAGCTTTTAGACTCCAAATCCTAATAGTGTCAGGAGCCATCTTTTAAAAAATCTAGATTCTAACCTCTCTGCAGGCCTTGAACGTTTATTTCATTTCTTAGAATAGCCCAGTCTCTTTACCCTCAAGCTCCTTGACATGTCTACTGTTTGCCCAGTTTTTAGCACTAAACCTTGCACTTCAATACCCTGAATATATTAGAAGAAAAAAATGCAACCTAAATGTATCAAAAGTAGAAAACAAGAGATAGTAAAAAAAAAAAGGACTCAAAACTCAGAGAGCAAACAACTGCTAATTGACCATTCATATGCATATATCTTTTTCTTAAGGATTTGAGAATGTTGGAATATATGCTCCTTGTTTTTACATAGAAAATTTGAAGGACATAAAATCCATTATGTACTAAGGAGCTCATATTAAAAATTTTAAAATAAAAGTCTAAATAAACCACATTTTGTTTTTTAAAAATAGCTCTCTGTTTCATTACATTTTCTGCCATCGCTAAGATTTGACCAATTGTTAAGTGAAGGCAGTCATCAGATTATGTAGTCAAGTTAGATGGAATGTCAGTGAGGAAGAAAATGATGAAGAAAAAGTGTTCATTATACAATCAAGAAGCATGAAAAAGATTAGAATAAAGAGGCTTTAGGATAGAATTGACTGAGGACCAGAGAGGGTTTTTGTTTCTTATTTTTTTAAATTTCAAAATAGGTATGGGAACTTAGTTTAAGCTACATGACAATACCAGTGTTTGGATGAAACAAAGAGCACAGACTTCAGTTGAACAAGGCACTCCTTCCTAAATGGACTAATTCTGATAAATCACCAAGACATGGGGCTGCTAGATTCTAGACAATGAATTTATACAAACGGAAACAAAGCCTCATAGACATTTTTATTGTAGATGTTCTCACTATGTCATTACCAAGCTATAAAACAAGGGAAGAACTGAGCATAATTACAGCTTCTCTCAACAGAGCAAGGAGAATTGGTTTGAGAAAAGCCCCATTGTAACTCATTGACTCCGGGGTTCCCCCAGGAGGACCATAAATCAGGTTCAAGAGCAGGAACCATATCCATGCTGTGCAAAGTCTTGGGTCTGATTTGTAGATAAGACTTGGGTTATCTCATGTAGGCAATGGAAGAATGATCCTAAGTCCAGAGGCCAGTGGTTTGTGATTTGCTCTTTTTTCTCATGTGATGCAGGGTTGCCTTAGGAAAGGCCACTAGCTTCGCTGAGCCAGTTTACTTATTCATAAAATATGGTGTTGTAACTATGTGAACTATTGGGACCTTTTCAACGTGAGCATTCTTTCTTTCTCTTTCCTCTAAAACCTTAACTTGTATTCTTTACTCCAAATCCAGGGCAGTATTGTAATGTTTAATTGCTGACAAATGAAAAGTGAAAATCCAAACATTGGAAGAGAGCCTTGTAGCCTGCTGATCCCTGGTGTGATGAATTATATTACTCTTTGTCAAATATTTCACTTCCCCTCCTTGAAGAACCGCTACTTGTGTGAGGTTTATATGTCTCTGCCCTGTTGAACTCAAGAGTGGCTATGTAAACTTACTTTCTTTAATGGAGTACAGATGAAGGTAACATGTGTCACTTTCAAGAGGAACATTTTAGATTTATCATGTTTCTTCTGTCTGTATGATGACCATAGATTTATTGGAGATAGAGGATGTTCTGTGACCCTGAGTCTGGAATGACCAATGTTTGGAGCAGTAATGATCATGCACTGTAAGCAAGAAATAAACTTTTGTTTTTTTTTTCTTTTTTTAATTTAATTTAATTTATTTTTTTATACAGCAGGTTCTTAATTAGTTATCTGTTTTATACATATTAGTGTATACATGTCAATCCCAGTCTCCCAATTCATCCTACCACCACCACTCCACCACTTTCCCCCCTTGGTGTCCATATGTTTGTTCTCTACATCTGTGTCTCTATTTCTGCCCTGCAAACCGGTTCACCTGTATCATTTTTCTAAGTTCCACATATATGTGTTAATGTATGATATTTGTTTTTCTCTTTCTGACTTACTTCACTCTGTATGACAGTCTCTGGATCTATCCACGTCTCTACAAATGACCCAATTTCGTTCCTTTTTATGGCTGAGTAATATTCCATTGTATATATGTACCACATCTTTATCCATTTGTCTGTTAATGGGCATTTAGGTTGATTCCATGACCTGGCTATTGTAAGGACTGCTGCAATGAACATTGAGGTGCATGTGTCTTTCTGAATTATGGTTTTCTCTGAGTATATGCCCAGTAGTGGGATTGCTGGGGCATACGATAATTCTATTTTTAGTTTTTTAAGGAACCTCCATAATGTTCTCCATAGTGGCTGTATCAATTTACATTCCCACCAACAGTGCAAGAGGGTTCCCTTTTCTCCACACCCTTTCCAGTATTTGTTGTTTGTAGATTTTCTGATGATGCCCATTCTGACTGGTGTGAAGTGATACCTCATGGAAGTTTTGATTTGCATTTCTCTAATAACTAGTGATGTTGAGCAGCTTTTCATGCGCCTCTTGGCTATCTGTATGTCTTCTTTGGAGAAATGTCTGTTTAGGTCTTCTGCCCATTTTTTCATTGGGTCGTTTGTTTTTTTAATATTGAGATGCATGAGCTGTTTATATATTTTGGAGATTAATCCTTTGTCCGTTGATTCATTTGCAAATATTTTCTCCCATTCTGAGGTTGTCTTTTCGTCTTGTTTGTAGGTTCCTTTGCTTTACAAAACCTTTTACGTTTCATTAGGTCCCATTTGTTTATTTTTGTTCTCTTTCCATTACTCTAGGAGGTGGATCAAAAAAGTTCTACCTGTGATTTATGTAAAAGAGTGCTCTTACTATGTTTTCCTCTAAGAGATTTATAGTGTCCAGTCTTACATTTAGGTCTCTAATCCATTTTGAGTTTGTTTTTGTGTATGGTGTTAGGGAGTGTTTCATTCTTTTACATGTAGCTGTCCAGTTTTCCCAGCACCACTTATTGAAGAGACGGTCTTTTCTCCATTGTATAGCCTTGCCTCCTTTGTCATAGATTAGTTGGCAGTAAGTGTGTAGGTTTATTTCTGGGCTTTCTATCCTGTTCCATTGATCTATATTTCTGTTTTTATGCCAGTACCATATTGCCTTGATTACTGTAGCTTTGTGCTATAGTCTGAAGTTAAGGAGTCTGATTCCTCCAGCTCTGTTTTTTTCCTTCAAGACTGGTACAGCTATTCAGGGTCCTTTGTGTCTCCTTAAAAATTTTAAGAGTTTTGGTTCTAGTTCTGTAAAAAATGACATTTGGTAATTTAATAGGGATTGCATTGAATCTGTAGATTGCTTTGGGTAGTATCGTCATTTTCACAATGTTGATTCTTCCAACCCAAGAACATGGTATAGCTCTCTATCTGTTTGTATCTTCTTTCATTTCCTTCATGAGTGCTGTATTGTTTTCTACATACAGGTCTTGTGTCTCCTTAGGAAGGTTTATTCCTAGGTATTTTATTCTTTTTGTTGCAATGGTAAAATGGGAGTGTTTTCTTAATTTCACTTTCAGATTTCTCATCATTAGTGTATAGGAATGCAAGAGATTTCTGTGCATTAATTTTGTATCCTGCAGCTTTACCAAATTCATTCATTAGCTCTAGGAGATTTCTGGTAGCATCTTTAGGATACTCTATGTATAGTATCATGTCATCTGCAAACAGTGACAGTTTTACTTCTTTTCCAATTTGGATTCCTTTTATTTCTTTTTCTTATCTGATTGCTATGGCTAGCACTTCCAAAACTATGTTGAATAATAGTGGTGAGAGTGGACATCCTTTTCTTTTTCCTGATCTTAGAGGAAATGCTTTCAGTTTTTCACCATTGAGAATGACGTTTGCTGTGGGTTTGTCATACATGGCCTTTATTATGTTGAGTTAGGTTCCCTCTGAGCCCATTTTCTGCAGAGTTTTTCTTATAAATGGTTGTTGAATTTTGTCAACAGCTTTTTCTGCATGCATTGACATGATCATATGGTTTTTATTCTTCAGTTTGTTAATATGCTGTATCACATTGATTGATTTGCATATATTGAAGAATCCTTGCATCCCTGGGATAAATCCCACTTGATCATGGTATATGATCCTTTTAATGTGTTGTTGGAATCTGTTTACTAGTATTTTGCTTAGGACTTTTGCATCTATATTCATCAGTGTTACTGGTCTGTAATTTTCTTTTTTTGTAGTATCTTTACCTGGTTTTCGTATCAGGGTGATGGTGGCCTTATAAAATGAATTTGGGAGCATTCCTCCCTCTGCAGTTTTTTGGAAGAGTTTGAGAAAAATGGGTGTTAGCTCTTCTCTAAATGTTTGATATAATTCCCCTGTGAAGCCATCTGGTCCTGGACTTTTGTTTGTTGGAAGATTTTTAATCACAGTTTCAATTTCATTACTTGTGATTGGTCTGTTCATATTTTCTATTCCTTGCTGGTTTAATCTTGGAAGGCTATACCTTTATAAGAATTTGTCCATATCTTCCAGGTTGTCCATTTTGTTGGCATACAGTTGCTTGTAGTAGTCTCTTAGGATGCTTCATATTTCTGTGGTGTCTGTTGTAACTTCTCCTTTTTCATTTCTAATTTTATTGATTTGAGTCCTCTCCCTCTTTTTCTTGATGAGTCTGGCTAATGGTTTATCAATTTTGTTTATCTTCTCAAGGAACCAGATTTTACTTTTATTGATATCTGCTCTTGTGTTCTTTGTTTCTATTCCATTTATTTCTGCTCTGATCTTTATGATTTCTTTCCTTCTGCTACCTTTGGGTTTTGTTTGTTCTTCTTTCTCTAGTTCCTTTAGGTCTAAGGTCAGATGGTTTATTTGAGATTTTTCTTGTTTCTTGAGGTAGGCTTGTATAGCTATAAACTTCCCTCTTAGAACAGCCTTTGCTGCATCCCATAGGTTTTGGATCATCATGTTTTCATTGTCATTTGTCTCTAGGTATTTTTTGATTTCCTCTTTGATTTCTTCAGTGATCTCTTGGTTATTTAGTAACGTATTGTTTGGTCTCCATGTATTTGTGTGTTTTACGTTTTTTTCCCTGTAATTCATTTCTAATCTCATAGCATTGTGGTCAGAAAAGATGCTTGATATGATTTCAGTTTTCTTAAATTTACTGAGGCTTGATTTATGACCCAAGATGTGATCTATCCTGGAGAATGTTCCATGTGCACTTGAGAAGAAAGTGTAATCTGCTGTTTTTGGATGGAATGTCCTATAACTATTAATATATCTCTCTGGTGTATTTTGTCATTTAAAGCTTGTGTTTCCTTATTAATTTTCTGTTTGAATGATCTGTCCATTGGCGTAAGTGAGGTGTTAAAGTCCCTCACTATTACTGTGTTACTGTCAATTTCCTCTTCTATAACTGTTAGCAGTTGTCTTATGTATTGAGGTGCTCCTATGTTGGGTGCATATATATTTATAATTGTCATATCTTCTTCTTGGATTTGATCCCTTGACCATTATGTCATGTCCTTCCTGTCTCTTGTAACATTCTTTATTTCGAAGTCTATTTTATCTGATATGAGTATTGCTACTCCAGCTTTCTTTTGATTTCCATTTGCATGGAATATCTTTTTCCATCCCCTCACTTAGAGTCTGTATGTTTCCCTAGGTCTGAAGTGGGTCTTTTGTAGACAGCATATATACGAGTCTTGTTTTGTATCCATTCAGTAAGCCTGTGTCTTTTGGTTGTAGCATATAATGCAGTCATGTTTAACGTAATTATCGATATGTATGTTCCTATTACCATCTTCTTAATTGTTCTGGGTTTGTTTTTGTAGGTCCTTTTCTTCTCTTTTGTTTTCTACCTAGAGAAGTTCCTTTAGCATTTGTTGTAGAGCTGGTTTGGTGGTGCTGAATTCTCTTAGTTTTTGCTTGTCTGTAAAGCTTTTGATTTCTCCATTGAATCTGAATGAGTTCCTTCCCAGGTAGAGTTATCTTGGTTGTAGGTTTTTCCCTTTCATCACTTCAGCTATAGCATGCCACTTCCTTCTGGCTTGTACAGTTTCTGCTGAGAAATCAGCTGTTAACCTTATGGGAGTTCCCTTGTATGTTTGTTGTTTTTCCCTTGTTGCTTTCAATAATTTTTCTTTGCCTTTAATTTTTGTCAATTTGATTACTATGTATCTTGGCATGTTTCTCCTTGGGTTTATACTGACTGGGACTCTCTGCGCTTCCTGGACTCGGCTGGCTATTTCCTTTCCCATGTTAGGGAAATTTTTGACTCTAATCTGTTAAAATATTTTCTTGGGTCATTTCTCTCTCTCTTCTTCTGAGACCCCTATATTGGGAATGTTGTTGCGTTTAATGTTGTCCTAGAGGTCTCTTAGGCTGTCTTCATTTCTTTTCATTCTTTTTTCTTTATTCTGTTCTGCGGCAGTGAATTCCACCATTCTCTCTTCCAGGTCTCTTATCCGTTCTTCTGCCTCAGTTATTCTGCTACTGATTCCTTCTAGTGCATTTTTCATTTCAGGTATTGTATTGTTCATCTCTGTTTGTTTGTTCTTTAATTCTTCTAGATGTTTGTTCTTTAATTCTTCTAGGTCTTTGTTAAACATTTCTTACATCTTCTCGATCTTTGCCTCCATTCTTTTTTCAAGGTCCTGGATCATCTCCACTCTCATTATTCTGAATTCTTTTCCTGGAAGGTTACCTATCTCCACTTCATTTAGTTGTTTTTCTGGGGGTTTATCTTGTTCCTTCATCTGGTGCATAGCCCTCTGCCTTTTCATCTTGTCTCTCTTTCTGTGAATGTGTTTTTTGTTCCACAGGTTGCAGGACTGTAGTTCTTCTTGATTCTGCTGTCTGCCCTCTGGTGGATGAGGCTATCTAAGAGGCTTGTGCAAGTTTCCTGATGGGAGAGACTGGTGGTGGGTAGAGCTGGGTGTTGCTCTGGTGGGCAGAGCTCAATAAAACCTTAATCTGCTTGTCTGCTGATGGGTGGGGCTGGGTTCCCTCCCTGTTGGTTGTTTGGCCTGAGGCAACCCAACACTGGAGCCTACCAGGCTCTTTGGTGGGGCTATTGGCGGACTCTGGGAGGGCTTACGCCGAGGAGTACTTCCCAGAACTTCTGCTGCCAGTGTCCTTGTCCTCATGGTGAGCCACATCCACCCCCCGCCTCTGCAGGAGACCCTCCAACACTAGCAGGTAGGTGTGGTTCAGTCTCCTGTGGGGTAACTGCTTTCCCCTAGGTCCCGATGCACACACTACTTTGTGTGTGCCCTCCAGAGTGGAGTCTCTGTTTCCCCCAGTCCTGTCAAAGTCCTGCAATCAAATCCCGCTAGCCTTCAAAGTCTGATTCTCTAGGAGTTCCTCCTCCCATTGCCGGCCCCACTGGTTAGGAAGCCTGACATGGGGCTCAGAACCTTCACGTCAGTGGGTGGACTTCTGTGGTATAAGTGTTCTCCAGTTTGTGAGTCATCACCCAGCCGTTATGGGATTTGATTTTATTGTGATTGAGCCCCTCCTACCGTCTCAGTGTGGCTTCTCCTTTGTCTTTGGATGTGGGGTACCTTTCTTGGTGAGTTCCAGTGTCTTCCTGTTGATGGTTATTCAGCAATTAGTTGTGATTTTGGTGCTCTCACAAGAGGGAGTGAGCGCTTGTCCTACTCCGCTATCTTCAACCAATCTCTAAACCTTTGTTTTAAGCCACTCTAATTTTCGGAATCACTTGTTACTGCAGGAAAACCTAGCCTCTCCTGAGCAATACAGCTGCATTCTAGGAATGGCCAACTATAAAAATCAGTTCTGATTTCTTGACTATGATTTCAACAGAAAATCAGACGTACAAAGTTTTAAGAAGTGTCTCTGTTTTTTCTGATCTTGATTTAAGCACTATTGTTCATATATCTATATTTCTATCTATATAAAATTTCTCATTTACGTATGTTTACTTATTTATTTATTTGTAAATTCTCTGCTAAGACCCATAGGAAGTGCCCTAGTATAGGCTCTGAAAGACTTCAACAATTTAATTTCCAGTTAGTCTCTGATGCCTTTAATTTTCTTCCATGGTCAAGTGTTGCCTCCGTGCCTTTTACCTATTTATCCAACAAATAGTTTTTGAGCACCTACTAAGTAACTGGTGAGCACTGGCAATGGAAGAGTGAAAAGACAGACCTGATCCCTTAGTTTGGCTCTCTTGAATCCTCCACTAGCCTCGAAGCGACAAGCACAAGATACTGTAATAAATGTGATGGTAAGGAATGCATACGTTATGGGAGCACTTGCAGTGAGCGTTTTAAATCGGAACTTTGGCACTGAGGAAGGCTTTCTAGAGGTAGTGATGTCTAAACCAAGACCTGAAGAATAAATAGTAATTAGGAGAGTGACGCGTGTTTGTATTTGTGTGTGTGTAGGACTGTGGAAAGACAGTTTGGAGAATTAAGTGTGGTAGGAGTACACGGGTAAAAAATTTTCCAGGAAAGGAAAGCGTGCATGTAAAAGATGTATGGGGAGTCCAGCTGGAAGATATTGAGGGGGGCATTGTCTGACAAGGAAGGAGAAGTCAGATCACGTGGGAACTTGTAAGTCTTTTAAGACTTAAGATTAATCTGAAGAGTCAATGGGGAATCCCTGAAGGGATGTAAAGAGGATGTTTCCTCTTCCTCTAATACTCTCCCCACTTAATCCCTCATCTTATCCACTCAACAACCTCTTCCTCTTTAAAGTCAGATGGAACTCTAGGGACTGTTCCCAGGCAGATATAGCTCCTTCCTATCTAACTTATCATTTATATGTACACATCCCTGAACACATTTATTTTGTATTGATTCACTTTCATGCCTTTCCCACAACTTAAGATCTAAAAGACTTGAGCTTGTCCTTGACCAGCTCCGTATGGTAGGCAGAGATCTAAGGTGACCCTCAGTGGCCTACATGCTGTATGATCTCCCTGCCCCCCACCTGAGTGTGGGTGGAAGCTGGGGCTAGGATTGGATATCACCCCTGCAATTAGGTTACTAACCAGTTAGTTGACTTTGAGTTAACCAAGTGGGAGATTATCCTGGTTGGGCCTGACTGGCCTGGGAGCAGATAACCAAGTTGTGAAGTGCCTACTGGAATCACGTGGTAAGGGTGTGTATGAGCTCTACTAGCTGAAGTGAATTCTGCCAGTAACCAGTGAGCTTGGACGAGGACCCTAAACCTCAGATTAGAATCACAGCCCTGGCCAACACCTTGATTTTACCTTGATGAGACCTTTATGGGGAACCCAGCTAACTGATACCCAGACTCCTGAGCAATGGAAACTGTGAGACAATACAGTGTGGTGTTTTACACTGCCGAGATTGTGGTAATTTGTTATGCAGCAAGAACACAGTAGTGGAAGATTGATACACTGTGTGGTTGTGTGACTTTAGGAAAGTTACTTACCTTCTCTGAAACTCATTTCCATCATCTGTGAAGTGAGCATGATGATTATATCCCCCATGAGCTGTTGCTAAAATCAAATGAGATAATATATGCAGACTACCTAGTATTGTCAAAATGGATTAATTATCCCCTCTGTTGCCTCAGCCCCACCAACACCACTGTCTATGTGAATGGATTTTCTGGAACATTCTGCCCTGGTTGCCCCTTCAAAAGCCAGCACAGGCATTCAGGCTGCCATAGGTGTCATTTGCCCAGCAGCCTGTCCTAAGGCCAGTGTTCTGATGAAAATTCCTACTGTGATGCATAAGCACGAGGAGTCTGGAATGAAATTGCTTTGGGATCCTTTGTGTGATTAACATTTCATCTGTTTATGGAATCTTTGCCCTATCATTTCCTGTTTTAAAAAATTAATGTGCTGATTTCTTTATTATTAAAAACCAAGAAGGGGAAGTTCAGCTAGAGCATAAAGAAATAGTTCTGTATGATTCAAATAAAAATTTCTGAGTAGGAAGAATATTTGGAACCCGTTTTATTCGGATGCTCCTTTCATCCCTGCAACCTTTTCTTTTGACGTCAGTTCTCTCAGTCCCAGCTCCTTGCCCGTTGCCTATTTCACCCCTGAATTTGGGATAAAAAAAATTTGAGTCAAGAGCGTTGTGACTTTATAACCATGACAGTGGTACTGTGTTTGACAGTGAAACCCATTGAATCAGAGTTTTGAGTCAGAAGGGACTTTGCAGGCCATGTAGCTTGACACTCTCACTTTACAGATGAGAAAACTGAGGTTTAGGAGTTTCATTGGCCAAGAAGGCACAGGTAATTAGTGACTAAATTTTCTCTGAAGGAAACCGGATCTCCTGACATACTTTCCTCAAGTAACCTGACCCAATTACTTTTATTTTATATGTATAGAAGTATAAAGCCTGCTCCTTCAATATAAGGATCAAATGCCTGCTTCTTCATGAGCCAACATCATGGTGTAGACATCATCGTGGACCCTGATGATCTGTAATGCTGCTACCACCTGAGCTTCCACAGGGAATGGAAGGCTTTCTTAAACCAGATGGAAACATCCAGTTCAATAAGACGGAAAGATTTAGGTTAAATTTAAGGGGCAGAAATATCTCAGTTGTAGGAATGAACTCTCAAATGGGATTGAGAAATAATGTTCCTTAGAGATCATCAGTGAGACCGTAGATTTATGTATCCATTAGATGGATTTAGGCATTAGCTCCTTGGTCTTACCCATTTTTCCTCTCTGCTCCCCCAATGTATTTCTGATGACTAGTACTTATATACTGAAACAGTTTGGGTTCCCTTTTTCCAAGAGGAAAAAAGAAATTCTGTTGCAGAGCCTAATCAACCTGAGATTGTAGTAAAGCTTTTGTCTGGATGAAGCATTTACTGTGTGTGCAGACAACTTACCATAGCAGACCTGAGACCACCATCCTTAGGAAGTCCTGCTTGAAGTATTGGCCTTGGCTGGCAGCTGGGAATTTGATGGCAAACAGATCCTTACACTGATGTTAAATGGCCCCTAACTGACAAGAGTGGCTCACTGTGCCTAAACCGTTTGGACAAACAATATTATAGAGGCTGAACACCTGCTTTCCTTCTGGGATTCTGGAATTTTGGTACATGTCAGGCAGTGGGTACTTATATGCCCAGGTCCCAATAAATGCATTGGTTATTGAGCTTCCGTGGTGGACAATATTGTAACTACACATTCCTGGAGGACGTAAGCATGTCCTGTGTGACTGCACTACGACGGGCCCCTTGGGAGCTAGCATTTGGTTTCCTTCAGACTTTGTCCTATGTGCCCTTGCCTTTGTTGATTTTGCTTTATATTCCTTTCACTGTAATAAATCTTAGCTGTGAGTACAACTATATACTGAGTCATATAATTCCTCCTGGCAAATCACCAAACCTGGGGCTGACCTTGAGACTTCTTCTCCTCATTAGGGGGGATGTACATAGAGTCGCCTCTCGGTGTCCATGGGGGATTGGGGCCAGGACCCCCATGGATACCCAAATCCTTGTATGCTCAAGTTCCTTTTATAAAATAGTGTAGTACAGTTGGCCCTCCCTATACCTGGGTTCCTAATGTGTGGATTCAACAAAAGTTCAGGCAGAATTTGATCTGCCGTTGGTCAAATCCATGGATGTTGAACCCACAGATGTGAAGCGTCAACTGTATTTTATTTTATTTTCTGAAAGGCCCCCCTATCACTACTAGAGCAGAGTAGTGACTTCAGGGAGCTCAAGTTCAAGAGCCAGTATGAAGTACGACAGTCCACTCTAAAATATGCACGTGTAATGTCACGTCTCTTTTATACCCATCATTTCCCTTTGGTTTGCCCATCTGCCCCCTCCACATCCTATATTTTTTTCCCTTTCAGTTTTTTACTTTACTTTTTCTTTCCTTTTCTCCATTTTCTGTGGGTTCTGTCCATATCATCTTACATCTTGGGCTGTGAATTTCATGATACCAGAGACAAAGAAAAAAAAAAAAAAGGTTTAGCAAAAAACAAAAACAAAACCCAAAATATTAGTAATGGAGACCCCATTTTTTTGCATTTATTATTTGTCTTCTAATTAAAGGATGTTGCTTAACATTTTTGTCATTCTGTCTTCTAATTTAATAAATAGAACTAATCTCACCTGTTTACCTTGCAACGTTATAGAGGGGATCAAACAGTTTTTATGTAAGAATTTCCAAAATTTGAGCCACATAGAAATGTTGAGACTTGGTATTCTCCTGGAGCTCTGCCCAAGTGGATTGCATGAGAAATATATGCCGTTGAGACATGGGCCTTCTCTCGCTTTATTCATAAGATGACAGAGAAGAGAATATAAAGATTCTCAATGAGGAAGAGCCATAGGAGTACTTAGCCCTGAGAAAAAGAAGATGAAAAGAAGATTTGATTATTGACTTCAAGTATTTGAAGGACAGCCATGAGGAAGAAACAATAGAATAATGCTGTATGACTCCACAGAATAGAGTCAGGACTAATGGGGAACAAACAGAGGAAGAAGAGAGACCTGGCTGAGGCACTGGGGAAGGATTACCAGGAGACACTAGTCATTGGGGCTGTTCAAGATCAGGCTGAACCACAGTGTCTTGCATGTTGCACATGGAATTAAACATTGGATTCATGAATGAACTTCTTTAGTGAACCACCCTCACAATTTTTGCTCTAATGTTCTCTGTACTATTATTTATTAAATCTTTTTCTTAAAATTGATTTACTCAATTTTTCAGATAAATTTATTTTAAAGTTTATTTATTTTAAAACTGTATTTTGCACATTTGATGTCTTGGTTATTTTATTTAATGGACATTGAAATACAAAAATGTCTATGAAAAAAATGTATCTGTCAGTGAATGCAAACCTAGATGCCTTCCAAGACTGATATTCTGTGGACATTCCTAAGCCAAATGAAAGGCAAGAGCAAAAATGAAACTATAGCCCTGGGGCCCTGATTTCTATTCCTGTGAACCTTTTGGTCACTTGGCATCACACAGCCTTTCTCGAGAAGAAGGAAGGTGTTTGATTTGTGGAGCTGAGAGTATTTACCATGCCTCTCCTCAAGGAGTACCACTTGTGCATTTGCTCATCATTCTCTCACAACCCACCAGGGATACAGGTGCAAACCAGGACTAAAGCAAGCTAGGCTATATGGTAGTCCTACCTTTTCCTCACACTTGCCATGGTGGTTTTGCACCTTCCAAGTAAAGCATCTGCACTGAACTCCTGTTCTATTTTCTAGGGATGCAGGTTTAGATCTCCCTTTGTCTCAAATGCACACTTGGTCTGCAGGAGTTATAATCCTGCCCCCATCACCATGGCTGATGAGAGCAGAGAAAGTTGCCTGACCCGAGATGTATCCATTTAATTCTTGCTGGAGTTTGGAATTTCAACCTAGGGACATATAGTTACTAGGGTTGTTGTAACAAAGTACCACAAACTGGGTGACCCCTGAGGAGAAGCAGTGAATAATTTGTTACAGAGTCTGAGCAAAAAGCAAGCTGAAACTATATATTCAGTGAAGAATAAACAGTGGCTAAAATAGAGGAAACCATACTGCTAACATCTCAAATATTATAGTCAGCCAAAGCACATGCCTGAAGCAAGTCACCTTTATCAATTGAGGCTGTAGACAGATGTAGAAATTTTGTAATACCTTTTGATATCTTGAGTGTACCTTAGGTAATTATATAATGAATGTTACTTATTAGAGAAATGAAAGCCATGTTTAATGAGCAGTGCTTCAAAATGGATTGATAAGACAGAAGTAATTCCTTAAATGCAGGGCCAAGTTAAGAACTTTGCAGAACTTAAGTTCTCTTACTTTTAAAGGTCCAAATTATATCGAATATTTTTAACAAGGGAAGTGGTACATTTTAACTGATATATAGAACTGTCTTAAGATTTGTCATTGAATAGTTAACAAAAGGATGCCTTCTATAGATATAATAATAATCATTTATTAATCCCTACTTTGCAATTTTCTTTCTATTTTAAAGCCAGTGCATTTTTGTTGCCTTTTTTTTTTTTTTTTTTTGGTAGGTTTTGAAATTTTTATAGGCTGAAGGCATGGTGCTCTTGGTGACTAGTGGAAAAAAATGGATGTCTTTGTATCTTAATCTTATAAAAATTTAACCATTCTATAATTACATTTTCCTTAACAACTACAAAACATAATTAAGAAGTATTATAGGTATTTAAACTCCTGCAGTATTTGCTCTCAAGAAGTGTCTAGAAATAACCCTATATTTGCACAACATGAGTAGTTCTGTAATTTAAAGGCTACTGTTAATAGCTTCTGAAATACAAACTAATCTCTCATTTTAAAGAACACTTAAGTGCAACTAGACAACCATATTTCATAATTAGCTGACTTACATGGACATCCGTATATCTTAATCAAACTTGAAATGTGTTCAGAAGCACAGCATACAATCAGCCTGCTTATGTAGTTTCTACCTTTTGACATAAAATAACAAAACAAAACAAAACCAAATGAATGACTTTCGTGATTGTGAAATAAGAGGAAAATAACAGTTGTAGGTATTATATTTCCTGCTTAAAAATAAAAGGCAATTTAAAATATTGCCATTTGCAGACATTTCTACTTTTCCTAAATTAGGTTTCATCCAAAGATTCGGCTCACCATTGCTCAGAAGGACCTGCTCCATCAATCCAATACAATTACATTAGATAAATCTCACAGCATCTATCAGGGCTCAGCTCAGGGCCTAGCCTTTTGGAGTTTTCTCCCCTCTCAGACCTACTATGACATTTGTGTTTCATTTAGCTCATGACTAGGTACCATCTTATATTATTTTCCAACTGCTTTCTGTTGGAAAATACCTCCCATACCTTCACTAATGGTAAGCTTCTTGAAGAGGCATCTGTTAGCTTGTTTCTGAGTTAGGAAAGGAGCCTCAGTGGGCAGAAGCATTAATGCTGTGAATTTTCCTACCTACACTATCAGATATTTGCCTTGTCTTTAATAGTTCAGGTGGCCACACTATTCTTTCAAGTCTGCTAGTCTATATCCAAGTAAGTTGAATTAGTGCTTATTGATCTGATGTGAATTAATTCTCCTCTTTTCTAGAGCCTTCAGTTATTGGTTGAACTCCAACTACATTCAAAGTACTATTTTCTCAAAGAGAAAAAACATCTATCAAGTTTAGAATAAAGGAGCTGAATTGAATAAATGCAATTTGTTTCTTTAAAATAAATAAAGATATAAGTTTAATTCCCCAAGTTCCTTTCCCTCCTTAAATACCTCTTACTGCTTTTTTAAATTGAAGTATAGTTGATTTACAATGTTGTGCTAGTTTCAGGTGTACAGCACAGTGATTCATAAATATATATATATATATATATATATATATATATATATTCTGAATAAATACAAATCTAAAATGTAAAATTTGGGGACAGACATTACAAGCAATAGTATTCTGTGCTGGTGAATTTAAGATGATGGAAGTTGAAGTATGTACTCTCACACGTAGTTGCATATTGTATGATCTTTATAAACATTGACAATATTTATCAGAAGTCTTGCAACTTTTCCCAAGAGGCAGCTTGGAACAATGGTTAATTCAAATGGTGAGTTCAAAGCCTGATTCTTCCACATACTCCCAGTGTGACTTTGGGAAATTACTTAATCTTACTGCTTGTTTTCTCATCTGTAAAACAAGGATAACAACAGTACCCCCACCTTAAAAGGGTAAAATAAATAAGCCAATATTATTAAAGTTAAGAACAATGCATGACAAAGAGTATGTCCTATATGGTCTTCTAAAATATCTTTTGACAGAGTATTTGAGCTTATAGAAACTTTGAGAAAAAACTCAGAGATGAGAGCAAGATTCTGGGATTACGTATGAATAATTAAATACATTTTAAATGTCAAACAAGATAGAAATGGTTAAATTCACTAGGGTATTTACACATTAGAATATTACACAACCATTAAAAAATTAGATTCTCATTGAATGTGGAAATGGAAAAATTCTCAGATATCATGTTACATTTTAAAAGAAGTGTGTAAAGCAGTCTATATATATTTTGATCCTAATGCTATTAGAAGGCACATAGGAAAAGTTCTAGAAAGAGATATCAAATGTTAATGGTGATGAGCTCAAGGTACCAGAATTAGGAATGGTTTTTGAATATTGTTCTCCATCTTTTCTACAGCATCAAAAATGTCTAAAAATATATACTTTATTCTTACGTTTAAAAATAGCAGGAAAAATATGTTTAAAAAATAACACAAAGAAAGGAAAAGACCAAAGATTTTTTTTCCCCATGAGCTGCTGGATAAACGTACAGAATGGGAGTCTTGAATACTTTCAAAGAATAGCCACTTTTAAATAAAGAGAGAGTTTTAAGTTCTAATTAACTAGAGAGTATAATGATATATGTATATTTACTCTCTTCCCCTCGTCCCCCGCCCCCCAAAAAAAGAAGCTTAAGTACTGATACTCCCTGGTCAGGAGGTGAAGCAAAAGCTGATGAGTTTTGGATAAACTCAAGTCAGTAAGCCAGTAGGAACGAAAGCCAAGTTTCAGAGAAAAAAACAAACTACAGACTGATGAACTTGGGAGTTGGTAAAGTAATTTGCATAGGCTAAATGTTATTACAAATCCCACAACTGGAGGTACTGGCTGGTCCCTGCCAGTCAAGTGACAGAGTTCCCTTGCACTTATTCCACCCAACGAACTCCCTTTCCTGGACATGTGAGTTATAAGCTCAAATCCCCAAGTGTCTTCATGAAAATGTAGATTCAAATGCTTTGAAAAATTTTCTCCTCTCATTTCCTGGCTTGGAGGAAGAAATATGCCTTCATGGTGGGTGTCCAAGGAATATTTACTACCTATGCAATTCCTACCTGGATTTTCTTAAAATAATAAGAAAGAAAAAAAGGTGCTCTGAATGCTTATAAACCTGTCCACTGCATCAAAGAATATGTAGAAACAACTGGATAGTGAACATAGTAATTACTGATGTATATCGGTAAATACTGGTGTATTTCTCTCATTTTTACAGTAGCTTTGTGCCTATAATCCAGGGACCCTGGAGAAAGTTACATAGAAAAATGTTACAGTTAAGGACGTATCCTTTATATAGGAGATAGGTACAAGATACATCCTCAGACACTTTTAAAAAGAAAGTGATAATTGATAATTCCTTTCATTTGAAAGGAAACATTCTTAATTTATAACCTTTAAAAGAAACGGTCTAAGGCTTCCCTGGTGGCGCAGTGGTTGAGAGTGCGTCTGCCGTTGCAGGGGACACGGGTTCGTGCCCTGGTCTGGAAAGATCCCACATGCCGCAGAGCGGCTGGGCCCGTGAGCCATGGCCGCGGAGCCTGCGCGTCCGGAGCCTGTGCTCCGCAACGGGAGAGGCCACGACAGTGAGAGGCCCGCGTACCGCAAAAAAAAAAAAAAAAAAAAGAAACGGTCTTTATTATACTGCAGAATATTCTAAGTGTATATCATGGCTAATATTTTATGCATACGTTTTTTCAGTTGCCATAATTCAGCTTTAACAGATTCTGTTCTCAGCTATAACTCAGAGCATGACATATATCCGTTGTCCAACTATAAATCTATGGTTGTTATACTTTTATGAATCTGATTCATACAGAAAGCATTATACCTGCTCTTTAATTAAGGAGTTAGGAATTTCCCCCATTTGAACTCCCAGCATTCTGTACACTTTATTGCATCTTTCCCCAAGAGCCCCAAATGAGATAGTTGGATTACAGATCCTTAGAAGAATAAAATCCATAAGCTCTAAATCAGGGATGGATAAGTAGATTTGATCTAGCTTCAGAACTGACTTTGATGGTTCAAATTGCATTGAGTCTCTTAGGATTGGATCAATCATTAATATCTAAGTTTTTAAAGCTGTAATTTTTGGTATTTGCTGGTTTCAGGTTATTAAGATGCAGTCTCTTGTTGTTTGGTTTCTTATTTCTAGGAAGCCCTCCAGTCTATTACTTGGGTTCTACTGAGGCCAAGATTCTGTTTGACTCAAGATTTCATAGGACAAATTCAGGTACGGAGCCAAGAGAAATCTATGTATGACATGTTACATTAAATGGTGTTACTTTTGATATAACGAGGTTGTAGATATTCCTTTGTACGTATGTGTAGGTGATTTTACACAAATACATAGAAATTACACAATTCTAATTGGGATTGTATCTTTAGTTTGGCTGCATATTTAGACACCATGCATTCCCACTTCAGTCCTGATTTTCCATTCTAATGCTACAAATACACACAGCATAATAATTACAATACTAGCTCTTAAATACCATCCCTGGAATGAGGGTTTTACAAAAGGTCACCCACTGAATGCTCATAACTAACCAGCAAGGTCATTGCTATGGCTATCCCCATTTACAGCTGAAAAAAACTGAGGCAATGAGAGGTTATGCAACTTGCCCAAGATCACAGAGTCAGAAAATGAAAGAGCTCTGAATATGAGCCCAGGCAGATCTTGCTCTGGAATTCGTGATCTTAAGCATTCTACTATGCTGCCTGAACTAATATAACAGTGTCAGCACACATTTATTGAGCATTTTAAACCAGCACTGCTCTGTCTTATCAGGGAAGAGAAAATGTTTTAAGACCGCGTCCTTGACCCCAAAGAGCTTGCAGCTGGGTCACGAAACAAGAAGGGCACACAGGGAAAACTTAGGGAGAAGTATGTGTCATGTTAATAACACTTATTGAATGATTGCTCTGTGTCAGCTGCCATACGAACAGCTATGACCACAGGAGGGGCTAGTTTGTTTTTTGTTTTTTATTTATTTTATTTATTTATTTTTGGCTGTGTTGGGTCTTCATTGCTGCACGCAGGCTCTCTCTAGTTGTGGCGAGCGAGGGCTACTCTTTGTTGCGGTGCACGGGCTTCTCATTGCGGTGGCTTCTCTCGTTGTGGAGCACAGGCTTTAGGCGTGCGGGCTTCGGTAGTTGCGGCACGCGGGCTCAGTAGTTGTGGCTCACAGGCTCTAGAGCACAGGCTCGGTAATTGTGGCACACGGGCTTAGTTGCTCCGCGGCATGTGGGATCTTCCCGGACCAGAGATCGAACCTGTGTCCCCTGCATTGGCAGGCGGATTCTAAACCACTGCGCCACCAGGGAAGCTCTTGGGGGATAGTTTTTCATCTCTGTTTTACAAGAGAGGAAACTGGAGGTAAGTAACTGAAGTTCCACAGCCAGTAAGTGGTAGAGCTGAGATTTGAACCTGGAGAGTCTGAATGCAGAGCCCCTGCTCTTAACCACTCTTGTCTACACTGTAGTGTACTGGTTGTGAACACGTCTTGAAATATATGCAATGCATAGCAGCAGAAAAGTGCTACAAGAGCTTAGTGAGGGTGGGAAGGGTAGAGAGTCCAGTTAATGAATTACTTAGCTAATTGATTAGTTCAATGTTTATTGGTTGTCTTCATTGTCTCAAGCCATACTGAAATGCTTTTGGCACTCTGAACCCAGTGGGGTCTCCTTTCTTTCCAGATCACCGCACATTCCCTGCCAAGAATGCCCTTCAAGCCCTGCCTTCCTGTCCTTCAAGCCACACACCAACCTCATCACTTCTACCACCTCTACTACTCCGCCACCACCATTGTGTGGCTGATAACCTATTCACGCTTAGGGCTTGGCTTAAATCCCAAAGCCTCTGGGAAGCCTTTCTTCCCCTCCAAGACTTGGGTGGGTGCAGTCACCTGTCATCCCACCCCATTATACCATCTGCCACACTGTGGCATGCTTTCAGTTTTCCTTGTCTATCCACCCTCTTAATGCCCTGCTCTACTGCACCCTTCTCCCAGCCAGCACTCCCTCACCCATCCCAGTAACAGTCTGAGCTTGTTGAATGCAGGAATTGAGTCTGACTGCCTCTGTTGAATCTCAAGCTCCTAACACAATACTTGACACATCATAAATGTTTTATAAAAAATTTTGGATGAAAGACTGGGTTCTATGTGCCAGGCGCTGTATACATAAAACACATATTATGTGACAGTATTGATAAACATTTATTTCCATGATCTCATTGAGTTCTCATAATAATCCTCTCATATAAATATTATGATTTTGACTTTACAGAGGACGGTTCTGAGGCTCAAGGACAGTAAATAACATCCTCAAAGTCACATAGTAAATGGGTAGTTAGAATTAGACGTTAGGTCTATCTGACCCTAATCCTGTGTTACAGATGAGCCAGTAGTTGCAATAGAGGTTCTAAAAGGCATAATGCTGTTAGACACATAGATGATACAAAGGAGTAAGAAATCATCTCTACTTGTGATGGGTGGGGAAGACAGCAGTATCTTCACAGGGAGGTGATACACAGGCTTGATCTTGAAGGATAAATCTGCCTTGGTTTGGATGGGATCAGCAGGTGCAAAGGTCATGAGTTGTGAGATCCCAGTTTCTTTCTTCAGGGAGTGGTGAGGAAGCTTCTTTAACAGGAGCAGGGGAAAAGCAGCCACGTTTAAGAGTGGAGCCGACCTAGTACAGCAAGGAACTAGCAGTATTGGAGGAGGGGCTGAAGAACGAACCCACCTTCATGCTAAGAGGTTGAGCGTGAATTCCTAGGGAAGGGGTGGCGTTATCAAACCCTGGAAAGGATGTTAAGTTTAGTGTGAAGTCAGGTGGGAAATCAGATGGCAAATGGAGGGAATTAATTCCCTGTCTCCTGCGTGAGAAACAGTAGTCCAAAGCCTTTCACCCTGTTAGCAACCCTTCAAATCACATGCCATAGACAGCTGAGTAGAGACCTGAAAGTGGGGGAGAGTAATCACAAGGTAGTTCAGACACGCCTCCTCTTTCTTCCCATTCCATTTCTGCAATGCCTGCTATGTTACGTTGCGCGTATTGTATTTGTTATTATTATCTATATGCTAGACACTGCACTACCTACATTCTTTTATTTGCTTATTTTGTTTAGTCCTTCCCCTATGAAGGGTGTTATTCTCTCCACTTTCTAGATAAGAGAATGAAAGATCAGAGAGGCTAGGTGAGTGGTCCAATCCCACAGGTAGTGAGTAGCAGCTAAGAATTAACCCTTGTATACCTGACATCCAAATCTATGATCTTAACCAATATTACAGAGGTTACAAACAAAAGTACCAAATATCCAGTGCTTCCTCTGAGCCAATCACTTTATGTAGATCATGCATAACATAGGGGACAAGATACTTACTCTTTCTAATCATTTAGTCATTAATCCTGAAAAGCAGAAGATTTGTCTAAAATTCACATGCTGTGTTCTCTGCAGCAGTTCCTTCCCTCTGTTGTCTGCTGCCTCATTTTCTAATTCCACATTTAGAAGGCTTGGGATATTTTGATGATTTTTCTCAGTTATTAGAAATTCTCTTTTAGAATCTTCAAGCCCACAGTTAGAGTCTATGAGAACAACTTCATGTAAGAGCTTTAAAAATAAATGTGTGGTGCCAGCTGTACACTCAGTTTCCTTTTAATAAGAAATGGACAGGTTATTATGCTATTACATGGTACCTCCTATTCCTAAGCCGTCTTAAGCTGTTCAGGATAATGTATGTCTACACTGCCTCGGCCTCTTTGTTCCATAGATGCTATTTTCTTGAGTTTTATGAACCGCAAATGGCTCCTTAGGAGAACATTTTAATCACTCAATCTGGGTTTTCCAGCAGTCTTGGTATAAGGATGATAGAATGCCCATGGGGCAGTGCCAGTTTGAAAAGGATGATTAAGTCCAGATTTCCCATCCTTAGGGCATTGTGAATGGCTGGATCAAGGTCTGATGTGTTCCAGATGATGTATGAGTATGTACAAACATGCAGGCTTTTATTATGAGAAAGACTGGGAACAAAAGAGTACATTATTCATTCGTTTAATCAACTAATATACGGTGAGAACCTGTTCTCTATCAGGCACTGTTCGAGATGCTGAGAATATAAAAGTCTCTATCCTCAAGGAGTTTATATCTTCTGAAAGAAGGCACGCAGTAAGTAAATAGACATATTACATTCTAATCAGGAAAAATATAACAAGATAAGGGAATAAGGAGTGATATGGGCGAGACATGCTGTTTTATGTAGAAGGAGCAGACACAGGTCTCCCTAAGGTTGCACCTCAGCAGAGACCTTGAGGAGGTGGTGGAGTAAGACTTGCACATGTCAGGAGAAGAGTGTTTCAGGCAACATGGCAAAGTCCCTGGAATAGGCGTATGTTTAAAGTGTAGGAGTATGGATGCCCTTGTGGCTGGAGCAAAATGAGTAAGGGAGAGTGTGATAGGAGATGTCATCAGGAGGAAGCAGGTGAGAGGCAGAGGAAGGTTAGGGTGCAGATCAGCAAGCCTCAGATAAGCCTGGATAAAGAATTTACATTTTATGCTTGTAGATTGAGAAACCACCGCAAGTGTTTGAGCAGAGGAGTGACATGATCTGACTCACCTTTTTAAAGTCTCCTTCTCCCTGTAAAATAGACATAGAGGGAGAAAGTAGAAGAGGAAAGCTATAGGTAGGAGGCTGTGTTAGTCTAGACAAGAGAGATGCTGCTTGGACCAGGGTTGTTATGGTGGAGATGGTGAGTGGGGATCAAATTCTAGATATTTAAGAAGGAGAGTTAACGGAATTTGCTAATAGGTTGAAAGTGAGAAAAAAAGAGGAATCAAGATTTTTATTCCTGCACACCTAGAAGAGTAAATGTATTATTTAGTGAGATTCTAGGAGACACAGACTAGGGAGGTGGGAGAATTATCTCTGTTTGGGACATGTTCAGTGTGAGATGCTTGGTTAACATCCATGTGGAATTGTAGAGGAGGCACTTAGGTAGTAATTTTGAAGGTCAGGGAACAGATTTGGGCTGAAGGATTAAATTTGGGAGTCATGAGCTTGTAGTTAATCCATGAGACTAGATCAAATCATCTCAGCAAGTGTTGGCAGGAGAATAAGTTCTTGAGTGGTCTCTTTTTTTTTCTTTTCTTTTTTTAAAGATTTTTTGATGTGGACCATTTTTAAAGTCTTTATTGAATTTGTTACAATATTGCTTCTGTTTTATGTTTCGGGCATGACGCATGTGGGATCTTAGGTCCCCGACCAGGGATCGAACCCATACCCCCTGCATTGGAAGGCGAAATCTTAACCACTGGGCTGCCAGGCAGGTCTCTTGAGTGGTCTCTTTAAAGGGTTCAGTTATATTATCAACTCGGTGTAAAATCTCACACATGTATTGCTTTTATCCCATCCCTTCAGAGGGCACAATGCTCCCAGGCTCTTCCTAAAGTGATTTAAGGTTAAGTGCCACTTAAGCTAACTGTAAATTTTGTTTCTAAAGTTCTCAGAGATTTAACAGAGAACAACCATACAGACAGTATACCTTGTACATCAACAGAGCAGTTCTGAGCAGCTTTCCTGCTCTATCTGTTCTGAAATAAGTCAGTGTGGCCCGATCGCATGGTGGTACGTTCAGAATGCCCATTTCTCCCAAATATCTACCAGTGTTACAAATGTGTTTCTGGATTCTTTCAATGGTAATGGTAGCTACTGGTCAAGGTCCCAGTGCCATTTTGCCTTTTAGTGTATGGCTTCATCCTACATGTGTATTTAGTAAAGCAGAGGCTTGAAAGGAGGATAGCTGCAGATACTCCAGCTATAGGGGTATCCACTGATGCCCCATACTGAGGAAGGCAAAAAAGGGAATGCAGAGTAAACCACACTTCTGGAAGTGAATGGTGGATACATGCCTATTTCACATGAAGAAAAGATGCCACAGTGATTGTAAAAAGGAGCATATGAACTATTTCTATACCAAGTCCCATATATGGAATCTATGTGACATGGATGAGATTCAGAGTGTTTGATTCAGTAGGATGGGGAGATACAGATATAGAGAAAAGATATGTCCACTGGGCTGGATAAGGCTACAGACCATGTAGGAGCTGCCAGAAGTTGGAGAAGGTCTAGCCAGGCAGGTATGTAAGAGCAGATGGACAAATGATGGTAGATGGTCATGTAGTTGAGGGATGGCATCACATTATAGAGGTGGTCTGACTGCACCAAAGCCTGGCAAAGGAGGCATAAGAAGAACAAAACTGGCAGAAGTCAAAACTGGGAGGTCTTAGCCGTTCATAGCATGTAAGTAACTAGCCACAAGCCTGGGCTAGAGCCAGGATTCCAGTTTCAGGACATGAGGAATGGAGACCCCTGGCCATCAGAACAAGCCCAGAAAGACCATTTGATTTTGGCCTTACATTTACTTAGAACCTCACATTGAGAATTTTGACTTTATCTCTTGTATCAGAGTTGCAGCAGGAAATAGATGATACTCTCAAACTGGATGCTTTGGGTGGAGCTTAAATTACCAAAGGGTTGGCCACATGTAGGGAAACTCACGAGAGATAGTGCAGTGCCCTGGAGCTAATAGCAGTGGGGAGTGGTTACCATCCCTAGATCTGAAGGGGTGGAGGGGGAATTGTAAGCAAAACTTAGAGGCAGAGAAGCTGTGAGGGAATATATTTCTAGCCCCATCTCATCATCCCTCCAACCCCCCACTACTGCTACTCATTGGCAAACCCAACAGGAAGCCAAAGGCAAGGGAGCAGGTTGAGTTGTCCGTACAAGCCAGCCTCAGCACAGTAGGGTAGAGGAATGAAGAGTAAATTTGCAGGGACTAAGAGACATCATCCGTCACTTTTCCTGATGAGGACACTTACAGGTACCATGATCAGACTGTAGAGTCATTTGTTATATCGTTTTATAACT
>NW_006778543.1:2223269-2232399 GCF_000442215.2 Lipotes vexillifer | reverse complement strand
ATTCCTGCTACATTTCTTATAATGTATTTTGAATTGATTTTAGAAATTAATTCTATAATTTGCTTGTGACTGACACAGCACTATTGTGTTGAACTTTCTGCAGGTAAAAGGACCAGTTTGTTCAAAGTAAACTTTTAAAGAATAACACAGCTTTAAAACTCTTTTCTGGAATTTAGTGTGTGTGCACATGTCTACACATGCATTTGCATGTCTGTGCTACTTTATAAATATGTGGGAGCCTCCATCTTTCTTAAGCATAAGGGCAATATTGGGTCCCAGCCTCAGAGAGACTGGCTTCCTGATCTGGTTTCCAAGCAGATGATCCAGTGCAGGAGAACAAGACAGGAATTATCTGTCAGGGCAGAGTTGAAAGATAGGGGTCAAAAGGCCGCATATCAGAAGTGGGGCAAAGGACCAAAACCAGGCTAGAGTAAGCTGACTCGAAGTTTATTCTTGAGTCCTGAAATGGGACTCTTTAAACACTCTCTGATGAGGGATCAAATTGTTCATTGGGCCTGGAGAATAGAGCTGAGTCTGCAGGAGGGCACTCAGTGGCTCCAAGTAAGTACAGGTGAGAGAAAGGATAGGGACTCAGAAAATGAAGCAAGTGCTTTGCAGAAGCAATTCATGTCACTACCCTTTTTCCCACAGGTAATTGCTTCCAGCTGATGCTCACCTGTGCATATGGTGCTACCCAGATAGGAGGAGAATCCGATTTTTCTTAATGGCACTAGTTTACTTAGCCTGTCTCCAAAATTACAACCTTCTAGAACAGAGACGTAAATTACATACCGAGTGAGGCTGGTAGAATCTTTTTTATTTGAAAGCTGAGTTTTCTAATACAGTGATTTCCTGAAGTTTCAAATAATTTTCAAAGTATGGGACCTGAATTCCTTTTTAAGGCCTTATGTGATACCTTTAACTTTCAGTCATAGCATTTAAATGAAGGCAGCTATGATTTTAAAATACAGTACATAATGATAGGTACACAGAAATATTATGGATTTTTTTCATAAGTTATTTTGCATGACACTAGCAGGGAACAGCAGAATAAATTATATTTTTTTTTCCTTGAATTTTTACCATGTGGTTATTGCCTTAATTCTGACTACAGTGTTATTGCTTGGTAAAATGCTTAATTTTACCAGAATTAAATCTTGTTACTTTTCCTGCCTCCATAGTTGGTATAGCTGTTGAGATTATAACCCTAAATAATTTTCAACAGTGATGTAATTTTAAACTAAAATATTATAAAATTTAAAATACTCCTTGGTACACAATTATATTGTGAAACATATTAAGACAATGTTCTTGCACTTTCAGTAAAATATGTCCAGAATGCTAATTTTATTAATTTGTATTAGCTTTCAGATGATGGAATACGTAGGCTGTTTCTGCACTGAAAAAAAATTTTTTTTTTGCTTTTTATTTTATTTATTTTTTAAAACATCTTTATTGGAGTATAATTGCTTTATAATAGTGTGTTAGTTTCTGCTTTATAACAAAGTGAATCAGCTATACATATACATATATCCCCATATCCCCTCCCTCTTGTGTCTCCCTCCCACCCTCCCTATCCCACCCCTCTGGGTGGTCACAAAGCACTGAGCTGATCTCCCTGTGCTATGCGGCTGCTTCCCACTAGCTACCTATTTTACATTTGGTAGTATATGTAAATCCATGCCAATCTCTCACTTCGTCCCAGCTTACCCTTACCCCTCCCCGTGTCCTCAAGTCCATTCCCTACATCTTCATCTTTACTCCTGTTCTGCCCCTACGTTCTTCAGAACCATTTTTTTTTTTTTAGATTCCATATATATGTGTTAGCATACGGTATTTGTTTTTTTCTTTCTGACTTACTTAACTCTATATGACAGTCTGTAGGTCCATCCACCTCACTACAAATAACTCAATTTCGTTTCTTTTTATGGCTGAGTAATATTCATTGTATATATGTGCCACATCTTTTTTATCCATTTATCTGTCGATGGACACTTAGGTTGCTTCCACGTCTTGGCTATTGTAAATAGAGCTGCAGTGAACATTGTGGTACATGACTCTTTTTGAATTATGGTTTTCTCAGGGTATATGCCCAGTAGTGGGATTGATGGGTCGTATGGTAGTTCTATTTTTAGGTTTTTAAGGAACCTCCGTACTGTTCTCCATAGTGGCTGTATCAGTTTACATTCCCACCAACATGCACTGAAAAATTTAAAGGAAAAATTTAGATAATTATAATTTAAGTACTTAATTTTTTTTTTTTACCATATCCAGACAATTGAGGTTAAAAGGAGGCTTTGATGAAAATTAAGTATCTCCGTTTTTAGCGTTATTCTGTCAATGTGGACAAAACATACTTTGAATATTTTACTAAAATGTATTTCTCAATTAACCATTCCATTTTTAAGAAAACAAATATGTTAATATAAGCAAAAAGAACAAAATAAAAATCATTTATGACCTCAGAATCTAGGGATAACAACCAAACGTATGTAGGTTTATAATAGTTTATAGTTTTTAATGTGAAATAGAAAAAAGACCATTCTTGTACAGCTTTTCAAAAAACATAACTTTATATAGAAAAAATATGACCATACTTGTATAGATTTTTAATAGAGAATGATTTAATTATGACCATTTGTGTGTCTCTCAGTGGCTGCACCTTGGATTAAAAGTTTTATTTTAGCTTGATTCTGATTTCTGATATTTCAATGACTTATTTAAACTAACATGATTTATTTAAACTAAATTCCTGATTTTTGATAATCTCCGATTAACTGTAATTAATTTCAGGATCTCAGGGTAGAAACAGACTTTAAAAGTAATCCAGTTGACTCCTGGTTCTGATGCCAGACCTCTTCTTCAATATTTCTGCTTGTGTTTATCAAGCCTGAACTTGATTTCTTTTCTTAATGAAAGACTCACTTCCTTTCAGGGATTTTCCATCTTGAAATAATTTCAACTGCTTGAAAATATTTCCTTTTGTTGTTTTACAGCCTATCTCTATTTGGTCTGTAGCCCTCAGAAGCATCAGAGAAAGTCTAATCCCTCTTCTACATGACAGCAGCCCAACCACAAAATTAAACACAGCCATAAATTCCCCTCCTCTCGGCTTCTTTTGCTGTGTTTCCTCTTCTTTAGTGCTACACATTCCCTCAGGCCCTCTTTATATTTCAGTTTCAAAATACCTAACAAGCTATGTTGGAAACAGCAGATAACTTTACTCCATTATTACAGAAGCTATCAGGTTCTTGAAGGAATATCATTTAAGTTAGATACAAATTTGTTGTGAAAAAGAATTATAATATTTTTTCCTAGAGAGATAAAATTCAATGAATTGCTATGTTGAAATTGGGCAATGTAACTTCCAATATTTATCTTTCAGTGATATTTTATTGGGCTATTAGAACTCATACTTAATTCAATAAATTGGATTTTTTTAAAGGCCTGCTTAGATTCATTTGGTATATTTATGGACCACCAGCCATTGAACATGGCATAATTCTGAAATTCTTAGCTCCTTAACTATCCTAGCATATTACTAATGGAATAAATAATTTCACAAATTATCTAGTAGCAAGATCTGGCTCTTTGAATACACTGAATTTAAAAGCAGAAAGCTCCAGATCTACATACATAATTATACTGCATGATCATTTCTATCCCTATTTCCTTAATCAGAACAGTCATTAGCAATGAAATAATAAAGGAACTTGTATTGTGAAGGAAATAAAGATTAGTGATGCTAAGATCAGATAGGTGGTTTTAGCAAGTCAGGTTGAAATTGGTCTCTATTTTATTATTCAAATAAATAATGCAACTACCTTGTCCTAAACCTTTTCAATTTTAAGGATAAAGTACTAGGTATTTGTTTTCTTTGATGCAAGTTTTGCAAGTGTTAAAATCCATTTGAGTAAATTTTAAAGATCTTGGCTTTATTCAATGATTCATGAATCAAACAGCATCTAATCTAGCAGACAGAAAGGAGCTCCAAGGAGCTGTACATAATGAAAGACTTTTATAGGCAAAAGGGAGTGGGAACAAGGAATTTATACTGGACAAAAGAGTGGGTTGGTTATTGCAAGGTCACTTTTCTTTAGGGGATGGCAGGTGTCTATCAGGCAGATTACCTGACTAGTGTTGATCAGGTGATTCCTGATTGGCTAGTTTAAGATTCCATTTCTGGGAGAGCCAAAACTGTAATGAAACCTACATTTGGTGATATGGGGTTTAGCATAAGTGACTCCATTTGGGGCCTGTTGTCTTGTTTTTAATGCATGAAATCCATGGGTATCTAAGGGATTAAACTATTATGCATTTTAACAGAATGACCTATTGACTCATCCCGAGTCAGGGGCAATGCTTTCTGGGATGTCCTTGTGAAACTGGTTTTTGGTAGATCCAAAAAGGTATTTCTTTTTTGGTTTGTGTGGCTGGAGTCCCTGAAGTTCAAGAATTTTAATTTTAACTATTCAACTTAAAGCAGTGCTTTATGACATCATATGGGTTCCAAGTAATTCATTGAGAAGAAGCAAAGCAGTGCTTGGGAGAACTATAAATAAAAGTAATTAAGGGGCTTCCCTGGTGGCGCAGTCGTTGAGAGTCCGCCTGCCGATGCAGGGGACACAGGTTCGTGCCCCGGTCTGGGGGGATCCCACGTGCAGTGGAGCGGCTGGGCCCGTGAGCCATGGCCGTTGAGCCTGCTCGTCCGGAGCCTGTGCTCCGCAACGGGAGAGGCCACAACAGTGAGAGGCCCACATACCGCAAAAAAAAAAAAAAGTAATTAAGGTTCCTAGTAAGGCAAAGATTGGTAAAGAAGGCTATAGCAGCTCCCACCTCCAAGACAGTCTGTGCTGTGGAGGCTGGTTAGATTCACTGGGGCTACATCTACGTAATGCAAAACGCATCCCTGCTATTTAGATTTCTGCATGGTACATATTAGGTATATAAGTATTAATAAAAAATTCCTGCCCTTAAATATTACATGTCGCAGTTAATATTCTGCATTCTCTGTCTTGATATCTGCTTCTCAATAAAGTTCTTCTGTTAGAACTTTATTAATAAATTTGAAGCTTTGTTTTCCCTGTGTGTGAATTTTATCTGAAACACTAGGTTCAAACTAATAAGGGGAAAAAATATGGGCCATTTATTTATCGATGGAAGATAGGAATGTAGCATGCACCCTATTTTGCAATGTAAGATATTATTGAGATAAATGTTATCTTAGACGCAGTGTGCTTCATCTTCTGTTTAACATAGCAGAGGAATGTTTCACTGCCTCTTGGCAGGTACAGAGGTTTCCCATTATTGAAGAGCTAGTTCACCAAGATATCTAGGATGCTGAAGAGCCTCCTGCATTGGAGGCGACTCAGCAGCAGGGGGGCTCAACGGCAGTGGCGTCAATGTGGCTGCCCATTGCAGTCCCCTTGGGAACTTTATAAAATACTGTTGCCCAGGTCCTAGCACCAGGGATTCTGAGTTGATTGATTTGGGGTAAGTCTTGGTCATTGGGAATTTTAAAAGTTTCTCAGGTGATCTTAATGGGCAGACACAACCGATAACAGCTGTTCTAAAATCACTTCTCGCTGAGATTAGAAGTCACTTCTAATACGATTCTATAACTTAAAAACCAAATCCAGTTCCATGAGTTTCAAACTATGCTCCCTACAAAAACCCTAGATCTGCAAAATAATCTGTACAAAGAGATTCTGTGGTCAAATAAACTTGGGAAGTGTTACATATCTTATCATGGCTCTAGGAGAAATTAAATTTACCTTGCCACGTTAAAGACCATGGTAGAGACACTTGTCTTATCTAGTGTTTCCCAGAATTTTTAATCAGCTTTCTCATTTTTTTTCCCAGAATTTTTAACCAGGTTTCTCATTTTTTATAATAGCTGTTATCATCCCCTGAAACTAGCATTCGTTGGTCTACACATTGGTTATGATGCTTTGAGTTTTGTTGATTTGTTTCTGAACTCTGTGTTTAAAAAAAGAAATTCCCACCCTAGCTGCTTATCTATACAATACACCGCGAAATTCACTAAGCTATTTTTGGTCACACGATCTATATTGGTAATTACTATATCTGTGTGGCTGTTGAATACAGCGCATGTTGGTAAGGCTGTCTCTGGAGATACCTCTTCTCTGGGGCTATTCCCTTTAAACCTGGTGTTTGTTAGTGCAAAGGGCCTGGTAATAAGGCTATTCATCTTTAGTGCCCCTATGTGACAAGCAGGGGCGGGCTACTGGTCTTGTTTGAAAGTTACTATCTTACCAATGACTTAAATCTCCTTTAAATGGACTCCCTCTGCAGCTTGAGTCATGGATTCCTTGTCTTAAAATGCTTTCCTCTGTCTTAAAATGCCTTAAAATCTTGAAAGCATTATGGAATGTGTTTCTTTGGCAGAGAGGAGAGCTGGAGGACTTGGGATGTGGAAAGAGTAGGAAATGGAGTGATCAACGTTTTGTGGAGATAGAGCCAAGAAAGGGGAGTTTTAACTCACAAATGAGGGTTAGATTGAGGGGCTGGCAAATTGGCCTTGAGGCTGGAGAAGGCATCAGACATGTCATTTATCATTTCTCCTTGGGTAGATGAAGATGTGACTAGCATACACACCAAAGAGCAAGGCTGCCCATGCTGCTTACTTCACATCTCAGGTGTTGTCTTATTTGCTTTTTGGCAGAATGCCACCGTGGCCTCCTCCTGCACTCATTTTCTTTCCCTGGCTTCTGGAACTGTGTATTCTTATTCCTTTGGCCTTATGGCTTTAACTTCTTCTGGTCTCCCCCAGGTTGGTGAAGACCCTCTAGCTCTTTGGTCATATGGTGACCTATGCCCACCCACTTCCATTATTATACTAGCTCCAGATAATGGAAAGTTTTCATTAGTTTTCTCTTAACCATATTGTCTTTATATTAAATATCTAACTAAATAATATGGCTTTATATTAACTGTCATACCCTTAACAGTAGGAAGTGTACTGCTTACGTGTGTCTCCCCAGATCATGGTAGACACTTAACAAGATGTCAACAGAAGTTTGTTAAACTAAGTTGATTGATTAATCCCATAAACACTCAGGAACACCAATAGGGAAATGGAATCAAGGCCAGCAAGAAACATCACCAAAAGGAATAGTGATTTATGTTTCTAATGTATACATACCTTTTGTCACCTAGAAAGGTCACTCTTTTTGATTATGGAACTGATTAAAATTTATTGTAGAGGACTTTTAAAATAAAGGAAGAAATAAAGAACATAAAAACAACGCACAAGCCCACCACCCAAAAGTAACAGTTGTAAATAATTCCGAGTGTTACCTTAAAGATCTTTTTCTATACATAGGTAGGGGTCTATCCATGTAGCTATCTAAGTTATACTTACAAGAGAATTTGGATCATGCTGAAAAAAATGGTTTGTACCCTCTTTCATTCAATATTATAGTCTTTCATTTGACAAATATTTAGAGGACTTGGTATCATGTACCAGGTACTGTTTTAAGTTCTAGGGATATATTAGTGAACAGTATCTTGAATGTTTTCCTGAAAACTTGATTTTTAATGACTTACTATTATTTCATATTTTAGGTTAACTATAATCCATTTAACAAATTTCTGACTGTTCTTACCATTTCACTATTATTTTAATCTTGCAACAAGTACCCTTACTCATAAATCTTTGTGTTCTTCTCTGATCACTTACTTAAGATAGAAGAGTAGTTATCGGATTATAAGGCATGAACTTTTAAAAAAGTTGTTTAGAGGGCCTTCTGTGAAAGGTTGTAATAATTAATAAACCCTGCCCCCCAAACAATGAATGAGAGTGCCCATCCTGCCACCCTCACTGGTATTAACTTGTACTTTCACTGTTAATTATATTTATCTGCTTATACATTGCCTCATAATAGAACTTTTTAATTCTAGTACGTCTAACGTTCATATTCTTATATGAGTAAGTAATCTTTGTTTTTCCATTTTTTGTTGATTTTCACTGAATATGACCATTGACAAAATACAGATTTTAAAAGAAACCCCTAAAAACCTATTTTGAGGATTTTCTTTTAAGGATCTAAGTTATCCAGTTGTCCCTCAGTATCCACAGGGAATTTGTTCCAGGACCCGCCATGGATATCAAAATCCCTGGATGTTCAAGTCCCATAGCCCTCTATTCTCTGGATCTGAGGTTCTGCCTCCCTGGATTCAAACGACCACAGTACAACTGTGTTGTACTGTATGCATTTCTTGAAAAAAATATATATAAGTGGACCCTCACAGTTCAAATCCATGTTGTTCAAGGGTCAATTGTACTTTAGCCTCCTGGCAAAGGTCCTGGGGTTTTCCAAATGGTCTCTTGCTGGTTGCCTTCCACGGTTAAAATATTCAGTTCAGGTGCTCTCATTTAGTAGAGGTACATTAAGCAAAGCAGATGTTCAGTGAAAGTCAAGTGTCCTTCAAAGAGTAATAACAGCATCCCAGGGGTTCCCTTTGAGTGTGAAACCTTCTCTGAGACTCAGCATAATAATTTGTCGGGAGAATCCCGTTGCATCAATCTGCATGTAAAAGAAAAAATCCAGCTTAACCTAGATGAACATACCTGACAGTACTGTACATTGTGGATTGCTGTCTCTGTTTTCAGAATATTAATGGAAAAGGTCCAGGTGTTGTCAGAAAAAAAATTTTAATCCTAGTCACTAATTAATAAAATGCTCCAATTTCTGAAGGGAAATGATCAACTTATTGAAAAGAAGACACATCCAAGGACAAGAATAGCCATTCATCAAGGATTTCTAAGTGAATACAAAGCAATCTAAATGGAGTGCTATTTAGTTTAATTAAAGGAAAATAAAAAATAGCTGTGTATTTTTTTTTATCAATGAGGGTCACGATGTCAAGGATGCAATAGGAAATTAAAGGAAGTTCGGCTGGTCTCAAGAGCAGAGGATCTTTGCTTTTGGTACAAAAGTGGATGACTCCATACTTTGGCTGACTCTAACTTTATAGCTTCTTCTTCTTTTTTAATTTAAAAAAATATATATTTATGGGCTTCCCTGGTGGCGCAGTGGTTGAGAGTCCGCCTGCCGATGCAGGGGACACGGGTTCGTGCCCCGGTCCGGGAAGATCCCACATGCCG
>NW_006778543.1:2198276-2223195 GCF_000442215.2 Lipotes vexillifer | reverse complement strand
CAGCAGGCGGACTCTCAACCACTGCGCCACCAGGGAAGCCCTAGGTTTTTGTTTTTTGATTACCATGAGATTTACGTATAACAACACTTTTTATATATATATATATATATATATATATATATATATATATATATATGTATATGTATATATTTATTTATTTGGCTCCATCGGGTCTTAGTTGTGGTGTGCGGGCTCTAAGGCGCGCAGGCTTTGTTGCCCCGTGGTATGTGGGATTCTAGTTCCCTGAATGGGGGTTGAACCCGCATCCCCCCTGCATTGGAAGGTGGATTCTTAACCACTGGACCACCAGGGAAGTCCCTACAGCTTCTTTTTATTTGTTCTTTTCTTTCCATAGTTTGCTTCTTTGCTTCCCATGAACACATACCCCGTAGAATTTCTATAACTTGTTTTTGTTCCCGCTGCTTCTGTCATGCAGTCCAGAAGTCACAGAGCAGATCTGCATAGAGTAACTCAGGATTTCTGGACCCCAGCACCACTGGATGGATAGCTCTTTGTTGAGAAGGGCTGTCCTGTATATTGTAGGACTTGCAGCAGCATCCATGGCCTCTGCTCACTAGATGCCAGCAGCACCCCTCTCCCCTAGCTGTGATAACCAAAAATGTCTCCAGATGTTGCCAAGTGTCCTTTGGGAGGCAAAATTGCCGCTGATTGAGAGCCATTGGAGTAAATGTAGCCCAGTCTTCCTAAAGCGTCCTCTGCTTCATCTCTTGGCAGGCCACCTTCCATCCTCTACCCAACAGCCATAGCGGTCTTTCCAAAAAATAAGATCCTGCCACTTCCCCCCTTATAACATTCCAGTTGTTTCTCATGGCACTGCAGTAAAATCTGAATTCCTTGCAACATCCATTCAGGCCCTCCTTGATCTTGCCCCAGCCCACTTTCTGCCCTCATAGGCCACCCCACGACCTTTCCTTACTCTTCTATAATGATCCTGGTAAGTTACCACCTCAAAGAAGCCTTTCCTGTCCACCTACGAATGGAGCCCCTCCCTCCTTCCAGTCACTCTGTTATATCATTTGGTTTATTTTCTCTATAAAAACTATTTTTTAAAAAAAATTTATTTTATTTATTTAGGCTGCGTTGGGTCTTCGTTGCTGCGTGCGGGCTTTTCTCTGGCTGCAGCGCGCGGGGGCTGCTCTTCATTGCAGTGCGTGCTTCTCATCGCGGTAGCTTCTCTTGTTGCGGAGCACGGGCTCTAGGCACATGGGCTTCAGTAGTTGTGCCACGCGGGCTCTAGAGTTGAGGCTTAGTAGTTGTGGCGCACGGGCTTAGTTGCTCCACGGCATCTGAGCATGGATCTTCCCGGACCAGGGCTCGAACCTGGCGGATTCTTAACCACTGCGCCACCAGGGAAGTCCCTATAAGCACTTACTGCAACCTGAGATTGCCTGGTATCTTTATTCATTTACTAATTTATTGTCTTTTCCCAAGCATAGTAGAATGTAAGTTCCAAGAGTGCAAAAGGAATTTGTTTTGTTCACTACTCCTTGCTCAATGCCTACGACAAACCTAGTACTTTATAGGCACTGAAAAAACATACTAAGAATGAATGAATAAATAAATGGGTACCAATAGGCAGAGCTAGTGACTAGGTATTTGTATTTTCTCTTTCTCCATATTCAAATTTAATAATTCAGTAGTATTTCAAATAGTCCAACAGGCACAGAGAATAAAGTAATCATCCTAATGTATCTACTATCCAGACGATGTGATCTAGAGGTGCAAAGGGTGAAGTGTGCCATTATGTATTTGGCAGAGTCCGTGTGCATATGTATACAATATTTTACAAACAGTTTGAGACTTTTTCCATCTATGTAAATCCACACTTGCGGTTAACTATTCATCGAGGGTAGAATGCTGAAAAGAGTAAGATTCATTTCCCACCATCAAGGGGCTCACAGTCTGGTGGGTGGGCAGGCACGGACAGGGAGACCATTAGAATAGTCTGATAAGTGCTTCAACGTGAAATGAAGCATTAGCGGGTAGGGGAGCACTTAAGAGAAACTCTGGAACAGACAGGAGCTGGAGTGTTAAGTGTTGGAAATCACAGAATCCTGACTAGAGCCCCTAGAACCCTGACTAGGGCCTCTCAAAGAGCCCTCTGATATATTTCAGCAGAGAATCACTCCATGTGTTAGTGAAAGTAGTGTGCTTACATAGCCTGCCTTACCCAGTGAAGAATAGCTGTTGGCAGTTGGCTGTGTTCCATGGCCCTGGGAGCCTCCAGATTTGGAAAGCCTTCAGTTTCCTCACTTCTTTTGCTTTCCATTATTGCCTTGATAGATGTGCAACTCCTAGAGTCCCCTACTTCCAAAAAACCTTCTGATCCAGTGGGGGAAAAAAGTTTGTTTTGTAGAACTTCCAAACATTTGTGGATTGCCATCGATTGCTTTTTCACTGCAACAGCTAGGCAAATGGGTACCATCTGATAGTAATATAATATCAATATTCTGCCCTCAGTGATGGGTTCAGTACAAATATTGTGCCCAAGCATTTCCTTTCATTTTTGAGTATGGCACTATTTAAAGTGGGGGCAGTGGTATTTTCAGATATTTTTCATAATTCCAGAAAATGTGGCTAGGGTATTAAGGTATGGTTAAGTAAAGGGAATCCTATAAAGAGTACTTAAAAAAAAAAAAATGGGGGGAGAGAGTTTATGACCTAGTAAGTCCAGCTCATTAGTTGTTCAGTTGAATAGTTGCTCAATGTGTTTTAAATCAATTGGGTATTTCATGGAACAGCAACCAGGACAGTCAAGATTCTTATAATTATTACATTGCAATTACCCAAGAACTCAAAAGGCAAATATCTCTCAGATTAATTTACTATATGAGAGGCAGTTCATGCTCTTCTTGATTTGGGGGTAGGTAGAAGCCATGCACATTGACTTCAAATATGTCAAAGCCATTGAGATGTTGTTAATTTGGGAAGACAGACACAGAAAGGAGCTCAGACGGAGGAGTTGAGAGTTTTCTGTTTCTCATCTGAAGATGACTGGATAATCATCCTGAGAATAAGTCTCTTTTTCCTCTCCTTCTGCTTTGAATTTTAGCGATTCAAAGTAGAATATGAGAGTGATTTGGCTTATTATTTCCTTGGTTCCCTGTCCCTTGCCCCAACTTTTTTTTTCTTTTTTTGACTTCTGTGTCTCTAGTAGTGCACCAAGATGATTTTTCTTCTTTGTTTTTGTTGTTGTTAGTTAAATGTGTGCAGAGTTTTCTTAAACTGCCTTTATGATACCATACCTAACCCATGGGCAAAATAGTCACACTCTCTGCAAGGCTGGAGTAGGGAGGCACCAATAAGGAACTTCTTCCCCAAGGATTAAAGATATCCACTTTCTAGTCTGTTTCTACCCCTATAGACACAAATGTCAAAATCCGTATTGCTGGTGGCATTTAAAATGGGATGTGCACAGATCAGGAAGCATAACTGTTTACAATTAATCACTCTGGGCCACCAGTCAAAATATTTTCTCTGCAAAAATGCCTTTCCTATTTTGTACCAATTAATATTGGATGGAACTCAAGAGTCACAGTTAATCTGTGGCAAAGCTTTTATTTCCTGTCAGGCATACAGACCTGAAAAACGCTCAATGCAATATTTTAACTAATAAAAATATGCTGAGAAGTGTATTTTTCTGAAGTAGATTTTTATTACACTTCATTACATTTCCAAATTTAATGGACACATATATTATGCCCTGTCACCATGGGAACTGCATAAAGACAGGCTTTTTATAGGCTGTTGGATGTAGTTATAAAACTCTCACAAAGACAAAATTGTTTCTAGTAAGTTTAAAAGAAGCTGTGCTCATTTACAGTATGTATAATTTACTGCAGAGCTTGAGGCAATAGAGAAAGTCTTTATTTGATTTAGAGACCAGCACTTCTTTTTATGAAGCTTTTAAGTTTTAATTATTTCAGGTCTATGTTCATGAAGATACAGCTTGGCTTATTAAGAAAGTAAATTAAAAAACACACAAACTCTGTATGACTTACAAAAAACAAAAACTTTTATAACTGTTTATAAAGCAAAAGACTTTCAAAGACAAAAGTTTCCAAACATACATAAAAGTAGGAACTACAATGAACCCCAATATGCAACTTCAATAACCATCAACATTATCTGTACTTATTTTATCTATACCCCTGCCACCACCACTTTTATGGTTGAAGTATTTTAAAGAAAATCTCAGACATTTTATCATTTTACTCTCAAGTACTTTAATATGCATCTTAAAAAAGGAAAAGGGCAAGAAAAATGTCTACATAGCTAACAGCTTTCTACATTCAATGAAAAATAACATAAAACAATATGACAGAACAGATATCAAGCATATAGATCATATCAGGGTTACTTCGCTTATTACAAAATAGTAAAAAAAGAAAAGATAAAGGATTTTCAGATTGCCCCAAAAGCAAAATCTGGCTCTCCACTGTTTAAAAGGGACATACCTAAAATTAAATAATTTCAAAGATTAAAAATAAAAAGCTAGGCAATTGCAATTCAAAAAGCATAGGACGATATAGGCAAGATAGAATTAAGACCAAAAATATTAAAATAGATTAAAAGGGATATTTTATAATACTAAAGGCTGAAAATCACAATGAAGATACAAAAGTTATTATTATTACCCAGTTCTGTGATAACACAGCAACAACATTTGAAAAGCAGAAAACTACCAGAGATGAGAAATAGAGACACACTAGAAATAGGAGATTTTAACACACTTGTCTCAATCCTGGAGAAATCAGAGGAGAAAACACTAATCAGAGGAGAAATCAGAGGAGAAAACACTAATAAGGATAGAGAAACCTCAACTAACATAATCACTAATAACTCTGTATTGAAGTTTGAACCCTGATAACAGAGGTTATGCCTTCCTTTCATGTCAGAGTCTTTGGAACTGAAATTAGTGAAAGCTGATGGGGGGAGAAACGTCATAGAGTTTGAACCATGGCTTAACATTCTGCAGCACTTTCAAAGTTAGAAAACATGTTCACTTTTTCTACTTAAAGTTATTTATGCATTTTCCATGTTCCATTCACATGGTTCCATCCCAAACAAGGATTTATTCGCACGATTTATGGTTTCCCATATTAAGAGTCAGCATTGGTGCTGATTTTTACATCAGGCCGAGCTTGAAATGTTTTCCTCAAATGTTTCCAGCTTTAACCTGCAAGGAACTATCCAGTTTAGCCTCATAGGCGCTTTCTGCCTTTTTTAAATGCCGGGAGAGCACTGTGAAATTTCACAAACAGGAATATTGTTTCCCCTTCATTCACAGTCCATGCCTGACAAGTGCACCGGGGCTTCGTAATTAGACAGGTAAATACAGGTCTTTTTAAACAAAGTGAAGGATTAACCGGTTTCTTAGGGGCATTACTCTTCTTTGTTCCAAGATTCTTCCACTCCGCAAGGGAAAAGATGTTTAGGATGGAGCTGTTATAGCCTAATTTTCCTAGGAATGCAGCGCTTGTTTAAATGTACAGTTGATCCTCGAACAACGCGGGGGGTTAGGGACACTGACCCTCTGAGCTGTCGAAGATTCTCGTATAATTTATAATAGTTGGCCCTCGTATCCAAGATTCCTTCCTACCCGGGGTTCCTCTGTATCTGTGGTTCCATATCCACGGATTCAACCAACCCTGGATTAAGTAGTACTGTACTTACAGGTTTTATTCACTTATTTACTATAACTAGACTCGTGAAGTTCAAGCCTTGTTCAAGTTTCAACTGAACTACGTTTAGGATTTTTTTGGTCTCTAAGGTATAGCATTTTTTTTTCCCCTTCCAGTTTTTATAAGGTGAATTGAATATGAGTGAGTGATAGGGAGCACGGTTTACATCACAGCAGCCAACATTGGTTGTAATGGGATCACAGTGGGGACCAGTAATCTATAAAATGGTCAAAAGCTTGTGGGTGCATTGTGAGAAATGCATAGGCATTCAGAGTCACTTTACTTAAGTGGCTGGCTGCTCTGCTGGCTTGGCATTTATTCATTTGTTTACTCTTATGGATTTTTTGTTTGTTTTGTTGTTTCAATACTGGGGAATTGTGACCTGCTGCAGGTGACATTTACAAATATAGCAAAGTAGCTATGAATGTGTATTTTTGTTATCAAATTGTTTTGGAAATTAGAACCACTTACTAGCAATATGACCACAGCAATTTACTTAAGGCTTCACATATACCACCTGTAACCGGGAAGCATAGTACAGTGGACCCTTGACCAACATGGGTTTGAACTGTGCAGGTGGGTTTTTTTTTTCCACCAAATAGATACTACAAGATCTGCAGTTGGTTGACTCCAGGGATGTAGAACCAAGTATATTGAGGGCTGACTGTCAAGTTATATGTGGGTTTTCAACTGTGTGGATGGTGGACGGTCGGTGCTCCAACCTCCACATTGTTCAAAGGTCAGCTGTAATGATACCCACCTGATGGAGTTATTGTGAGGATTCAGCTGAAGAATTTTTTTGAAATGCTTAGCGTAGCTCATAAATACATTAAGCATTCTACTGATGCTAGAAGCTACACTAATAATAACTATAGTATTGTAATAATTAATATTTAATTAATTGAAGAGAATGAGAAACTCCTATGTTACTAAAAGTGAAAATGAGGCTTTAAAAATTTTGTTTACCTTTAATTGTGGTAAAAAGCACATACATAAAATTTACCATCTTAATCATTTTAAGTGTACAATTCAGTAGTGTTAAGTATATTCACATTATTGTACAACAGAGCTCCAGAACTTTTTCATCTTGAAAAACTGAAACTCCCTATCCATTAAACAAGGCTTTAAAAAAAAAACCAAAACTTTTTTTAAGAACAATTTTAGATTTACACAAAAATTGCAAAAATAGTACAGAGAATTTCCATATACCCCATACCCAGTTTCCCCTGTCATTAACATGTAACATTAGTAGGGTACATTTGCTACAATTAATGATATTGATACACTGTTATTGACTAAAGTCCATATTTACTCAAATTTCCCTAGTTTTTACCTACTGTTCCTCTTTGTGTCCCATCTAGGGTTCAACATTACATTGCATGTCTCTTTAGGTTCCTTTTGGCTGTGACAGTTTCTCAGACTTTCCCTGTTTTTGATTACCTTGACAGTTCTGAGGATTTTTGTATTTTGTAGAATGCTCTTTATTTGGGAGTTGTCTGATGTTTTTCTCTTGATTAGACTCAGGGTAGAGGACATACGATCAATATGATATCCCTGTTAATATAGATTGCCTGGCTAAGATAGTATTTGCCAGGATTCTCCTCTGTAAAGTTACAAATGTTTTAATTTGTAATTCCCTAATGACAAATGATGTTGAGAATCTTTTCATATGCTTTATTTTTTAATTTAATTTAATTTATTTTATTGGAGGATAGTTGATTTACAATGTTTTGTTAGTTTCAGATGTACAGCAAAGTGATTCAATTATACATACATATATATTTAGTCTTTTTTAGATTCTTTTCTCATATAGGTTTTTCATATGCTTACTTACATTCCATATATCTTTTTTGGTGAAGAGTCTGTTCATGTCTTTTGTCCATTTTTTAATGTTGGGTTGTTTATTTTCCTAGTGTTGAATTTTAAGAATTCTTTGTATATTTTGGGTACAAGTCCTTTATCAGATGTGCATTTTCCAAATATTTTCTCCAAGATTGTAGCTTGCCTTTTCATTCTCTTAACAATGTCTTACACAAAGCAGAAAATTTTAACTTTTATAAACTCCAACTTACCAACTTTTTCCTTCATGGATCCTGCTTTTAGTGTTGTATCTAAAAACTCACCACCAAACTCGCCACCAAACACAAGTTCACATAGATTTTCTGCTTTGCTCTTTTCTAGAAGTTTTATAGTTTTGCATTTTACATGTATGTAGGGCTACAATCCATTTTGTGGTAATTTTTGTGAAAGGTGTAAGGTCTGTGTATATAGGATTTTTTGTTTGTTTTGTTTGTTGCATATGGACATCCAATTGTTCTAGCACCACTTTTGAAAAGACTATCTTTTCTCCATTGCATTGTCTTTGTCCTTTAGTTGTGCTCATTTAGTTCAAAATACTTTTTCATTTCTCATGTAACTTCTTTGTTTTGTTTTCTTTTCCCCAGGGGTAAGCAATCCTTTCTTTTTTTTTAAATTAATTTTTATTAGAGTAGAGTTGCTTTACAATGTTTTGTTAGTTTCTACTGTACAGCAAAGTGAATCAGCTATACGTATACATATATTCCCTCTTTTTTTGGATTTCCTTCCCGCTTAGGTCACCACAGAGCATTGAATAGAGTTCCCTGAGCTATACTGTAGATTCTCATTAGTTATCTATTTTATATATATTATCAGTAGTATATGTAGGTCAATCCCAATCTCCCAATTCATCCCACTCCCCCCTGTTTCCCTTCTTGGTGTCCATATGTTTATTCTCTACCTCTGTGTATCTATTCTGCTTTGCAGATAAGATCATCTGTACCATTTTTCTAGATTCCACATATATGTGTTAGTATACGATGTTTGTTTTGTAACTTCTTTGATCCATGTGTCATTTGGAAGTTTGTTGTTTAATCTTCAAATATTTGGGGAATTTTTCAGCTATCTTTCTGTTCCTGGACTTGTATTTTAATTCCATTGTGGGATGAGAACATACTTTATGTGATTTCTAGTCTTTTATATTTGTTAAGGTATATTTTATGGCCTGGAATGTGGTATATCTTGATGAAAATGGAAGTTGTTAAGAAGATTTTATTTAACTACTTTATTATTTTTATCTCCCAATAGAAAAATACGCTTATAGAACACTTTCACTGTTGAAAGACTTGTTGGAAAAATTTTTTTATCACTCTGAAACCTTCTGGCCAGTGTCTCCTTTCTTCGATTGGAGCAACTAGTTTTTTAATATGAGTGTCAATAGTGTTATTACTAATTTTAGTAGAGGAAGCAGCTGTATTTATTGGACACCTTCTGTGTTCCGAGCCCTGTGCTTTCCATATATAATCTCAGTTGTCATAACAATCCTCTAGGATAGATGCCATTAATATCTTCATGCTGCAGAGATGAGGAAATCAAGACTTAGGTGCCTAGTTACCTATGGGATAAGTGGCAGAAGCAGAATGTGGACCCTGGTCAGTCTGAGGCTTGGGTGTATTTGTTTCACTGTTATCCTGGCACTTTCTTTGACATTATCACTGCTTAAAATATTTTATTCATGATTGTAAATTTCTCCTTCTTTAATATCACCTCTTGAAACTTTATTTATTGATTTATTAAATAATATTTGATCACTTAATACCTGCCAGACCCTAGAGCAAACCAGACATGGTCCTGCCATAAATAAGTTTACAGTACTATAAGGCAAGAGAAATTCATCAATGTCCACAAAATAAATGTGGAATTATGTAATGCTGTAGCAGTGTATGAAACTGGTTGGACTTGATGTGATGTAAACAGGAAGTGACACAGCTTTTTCTGTTTCTGCCTTTAAACACTTTTTGTTAGATTCCTTCCTTATGCAAAGAAGGTATCTTTGGCATGTCCCAGAAGTTTCTAATTGAAATTTTTACAGAGAGAGTTTGAGATTGAACAGAGTTGTAAGAAATAATACAGAGAGATCCCATGTACACTTTTCCCAGTTTCCCCTTATGGTGACATCATCTAAAAATACAGCACAATATCACAAATAGGATATTGACATTGATAAAACCCACTCACCTTATTCGCAGTTCTCCAGGTTTACTTGTGCTCATGTGTGTATGTATGTGCGTGTTTGTGTATTTACTTCTATATAAATTTATCAAGTGTCTGTGTTCATGTATTTACCACCACAGTCAAGATACTGAAAAGTTTTATCATTACAAAGATCCCTTATGCCCCCCTTTCATAACAGCATCAGCCTTTCTCCTGCTTTCCCCCCTCTATTTCCAACTCCTGGCAACCACTAATCTCTTCTCCATTTCTAAAATTTTGTCGTTAAAAATGTTATGTAAGTGGAATCATATAATATGTATGTAACCTTTTAGGATTGGCTCTTTTTCATTCATGATAATTTTCTTGAGATTCTTCCAAGTTGTTGCATGTAACGATAGTTCATTCCTTTTTATTACTGAGTAGTCTTCCATGGTATGGATGTACCCAAATTTTGTTAACCGTTCGCCTATTGAAGACATGTAGCCTTTTTCCAGTTTTGGGATATTACGAATAAAACTGGAATAAACATTTGTATACTGGTTTTGGTGTACAACATAGTTTTCATTTCTCTGGGCTAAATGCTCAAGAGTGGGTTGTATGGCAACTGCACATTTAGTTTTTGAGGAAACAGCATTATTGTTCCTAGAGTGGCTGTACCATTTTACATTCCTATCAGCAAAGAATGAGTGATCTAGTTTCTTTTCATTTTTGTCAGCATTTGGTGTTGTCACTATTTTTTATTTTAGCCATTTTGATAGGTGTGTAATGATATCTCCTTCTGGTCTTAATCTGCATGTTTCTGATATCTAATGATGTTGAATGTGACTAGAGTTCAGGAAGTCAGGGTGAGTCAAGAACAGTGATAGATCTGAGATTTTACTCTATATGGACACAAAGAAGTTAGTCTGCCACCGTCTTATGGATACTGACAGAAGACAAAACATCCCAGGATCAGACACAAAAGTTCTATTACTCCTAACACAGCAAATAGCAGGGGCTTCATGTTTGTATCCGTTCTCTCCCACCCACCACCAGAGTCTCACAGAGGCAGCCTGGAGAGGCCCAGGTGGAGCTGAACACAGAGTGGATTTGTGTCACCATTGAGGAATCCTGAGCTTTGGAACCTGAGCCTTTTAAAATGGGAAAGAGACCTGCCTGATCTTTGGTCTGGAGGGGGATGTTGTCTTTATTACACTGGACAGTAAGCAAACCTGCCTTCTGCCCCAGAGGGAGACATTATCTCTGACTTCCAGGACAGTGCCCTATACCCTCACCCTTGAAAAGATAGTCTGGAACTAAATGGTAGTTAATACCTCTACTTGCAAGAAATGCAGAAACTTGAGAGATCCATGGAGAATTGTCTCCCAACAGGACGCAGCAAGGAAGCAGCAGAGTTAGACATGGGCCAGACCATGCAGGTGTTGTAGGCCCTAACAGGGATCCTACACCATTATCCTATACACAATGGAGCTCTGCTAAAGGTTTTAAGCCGTAGTGGCATGGCGAGCGTTGGGCGTATCATTAGTCTAATACCAAATGATCTTCAGCTGCTCTGAACCTCAGTGTGTATTTGCTTCTGTGTCTTTACATGTAAGGTTCTCTCTGCCTGGGACATTCTTTCCCCTGCTTTCTTTCCTAAATCCCAGATGATCTCCTGCTTATCTTTTAAGACTCAGTTCAAGCCTTCCTCTCTGCCACTTGGCTTATCCATTTCCATGGTTTCTCCTGCCTTGTGTATCGGATTAGGTGACCTAGTTTTTAGGCATCTTACAAAATCCCACTAGTTGTTCATTGCTTTTGTGTCCCAGTGAGCAAAAGGTCCCATTCACACACTGGGATACTGTAAGATAAAATTTGTCTTTCACCAGTTGTCACCTGCCAGATGAGAGAGGACCAACTCCTAGGCTCTAATTTTCTAATTTTCACCTGGTTTGTGAAACCAGAGCAGGGCTCTGACCTTAATTGTTGCACAAAGTACATCTTTGATTAGATTCCTAACAACTCTTTTCCATTGACAAGGAAGATGATCAGGTGAGAGCGTGAGGTGGTTAGCTGGGCAGTTAAAAAAAAAAAAAAAGGAGGGGAAATCATTCAAGGCTCAAGGTCTTAGTTAAACTTCAGTTGTTTTTAATCCAGAATGTGTACAGATGATAACTCAACCAAAGTAAAGGAAAAACTCAAATGAAACCCTACCTCCATTTGCTTACAAAGATATCATCAGAAACAGCCAATAGTTTGTACTTTATGCCTTTATCAGAAATATTGTTTTTTACTCTATTCCTTCATTTCCTTCTACATCTCTCTTCTACAAATGGATGCACTAATGTTTAGTTGGCTAAAAATACAAAATTAAATGGCTCCAAATGGGTAGTGCCTAAATCTGTAACTTTAACCTCATTTTCATCAAGGCCTTGAAAGGAAGAAGGAAAATCTAGGAGCATTAAAAACTATAAATACTCATCCTTGCCAGAGCCTTCTAGGCATATTCCTTCAACGAGGCAACCAATTTTCAGTCCAGGTGACTATATTCATCTCTAAGCCAATGCAAACGAATTTAACAGACAGAATTTTATGAGATTCTGTCCCAAGCTTCACCAAAGGCCAATTATGAAACGTCTACTTCATTTCCTTCAGTCACTGATTTTCTAATTTGTTGGCAAAAATCTATGACTTCAGTCTAACGTGATATTTTCTTTGTAAGCCCATCTTATCTTTTGCTTATGATCCCCTTGTGTTCTAACTGTTTAAAGATATTTCATCTTTTCATATTTGTTTCATTATATTGCTAAGGTAGATTTTCTGAATTACAATAGCTGGCCCAGCCATTCTTACCTGCTCTGTGGAATGATACCACATCTGTTTTCCTCTAATCTTATGGTGTGTCTTGAGTGCTTTGTTTAAAGACAAGTATAAGCAATTCAATTGATGTTTGCTAATTTTCTTGTTACGTTAGGATGCATATCATCCAGACCAAATGCTTGGTCTGGATGTTCACATTTACTCTACTCCCCACATGCATTTTGCCAATACTTATTTTGAAGTGTTTCCATTATTCTTATTGTACAAGTTTATTTTTCTAGTTTGACTTGGTAAACAGGAGTTGAAAAATGACAACAATCATTCAGCTAAATTTAGAGTCATAATAATTTAATATTCTATCGTTTTACTAGCAGAACTGTCTAATGTAGAGTTTATATTTCTCCCTTGGTATATTTGTTCAATGCTTTTTTATTCCACTTTCTTTTTTTTGCCTCTTAGTAGCATTAATTTAATTCTGGATTTTTACTCACATGATCAATTCTCACCGTATCCCCTAACAGAGCAGGTATTTTTCCTCTCTCTTTTGCTTTCCCTCTCTGTGGGACCATAAAGCAAATTATAGACATTAATTTTTATGACATGGAGACCAAAGTTAAAGAAAACTGTCAACAAAAATTACACAAATGACTATAATCATTTGCTTTGATAAAAATTTGAGCTTTTAAATCCTGGCACTTTTAAATTCTGTCTGCAAGTATGAAAAATCTTCACTTGGCACAAATTGGGCATTGTAGGAAAATACTGTGCTTTTAATATGGTAAGTAATGGAATTCAGAGAAAAATGAAAGGGAGGAAACTCATCCGTATGTAGATACCATAACTGACAGACCTTGTGATCTAAAAGTTTAAGGTACACTGCATGATGAGGGTCTTGAGAATTGGTTTTTAATAAAAATATGTAGTAATTAAGATACTCTCAATGTATAGAGTCTTTCTTTGAAAAATCTCACCAGTTGTACACATGATCTCTTGCTTCTCAGAATGAGGCAAATAAAGGTGGAGGTTTGCCCAAGGGGACCATACACGCTAACATACAAACAACAGGGTATGGCTAACAGGGCTGTGATTGGCCAGAGTCTTTCCTGTGGTGGTTGGGCTTGGCCTTCTCCCCAGACCATTGTATTTTGGATATGAGAATATGGATATCTGGTCAGGGAGCTGCCAGCAGTTCAGCTGGGCTATGATACAAAGTATAAATGTAGGTTCAGGGGCCTTAAACACACGGGTACTTAATTGGGGGCCCATTGAGAATCATTAAACATATTGAATGAGAGTATCACATGGTCAGAGAAGCTAAACCTTTCTTGATACGTGTTCCCATCCCCCAAACAAGTAAGCTTGGGTTTTCTGTATCAGAGTTCAATCAGTGAAGCAGAATCACTACACACACACACACACACACACACACACACACACACATTTATTTTAGGGATTTGGCCATGTGCAATGGGGAGAGCTGGTTAAGTATTCTTCTAAGGTTGCTGTCTTTGCACCTGCTACTAGAGCTTGAAGTCCAAAGGCCAGGAAATCCTGAAGGGAAGATGGGTGTAAAGTGGAGTCAAGAAAGGTGAAGCTGGAACCCATAAGCATGAGCTAGAGCTCACGAGGATGGACTGAAATCGGTATCCATTCTTGTTACCTTTGGTCTGATCTTGGCAGTGTGAATGCTCCTCTGATCTTGGCAGTGTGAATGCTCTATAGAAGCCAAGGCCCTTTGTCATGGGGAAAAACACACATCCCTGGCCCATTAGTCAAAGACGTTTCTAATAAAGAGATTGGCTCCATTTTTGTTGTTAGCTGACAGTTTCCAATCCCCATCAGGCTCCCTTCCCCTTTGCCCCACTTCTGGGCAGGCTGATAAGAAAGCCTGGATACTTCCTCCTTTTGTATTTGTGGGAATTTCAAACCACATAAGCCCATGTGTGGGACCTATCACTCCAGCAAAGTTGGAGGATTCAGGGAAAGGTGGAGCAGTTGAAGACCCAGCCACTCTCTCATGCCAACAAGGTGATCTGTAACAATGTGTATGGGCTAAGAAAGGACTACACTCCAGATCTCTCGTGAGAATCTCCCCTGTGGTCCAGCCTAACCTGAAACATACAGGAGAAGGAATGTTGGGAAATGTTCAGCCCAGCCAGCTTAACACATTGCAAAGCCACTATAGCTCCTCTTTGATTTTCTCCTTTTTTCTGATACCTGCCATCATTTACTAACTGACATAATCCAATATATATGATGTATAGTTCTCAGCATCTCCCCTTTTTTGCCCTTAAATGAAATATTATTAAAACATTTAGCATAAAGTCTTACACATGCATAACACGTAAAAGTTAGCTATTATTATTCTATTATCACAGAAAATGACAAGAATTTATTATCATTTTTCAGGACTGACCTTTCCCATCAAACTAGAGAAGGCTCTTGACTTCTTTGGCCTTGACATCTTCTGAGGGTAGAGCTCAGAAAAATGTGGAGGGAATTTGCACCCATCTGGTATCTTGCCCCAGGGGAAAAAGATTCTGATTCCTAACAGAAGCAGATTTCCAGTGCAAGAAATCCATGGGCCCAGGTATCCACTGTCCATTTTAAGTGTGTTTTTCATTGGACCTGTAGATCTATGAGTTTATTACATTCTCCTTCATCCCTTTTTTTTTTTCAGAGTTAAAACAGGTTTTATTATATATACAGCTGTTCTGCTTGTTTTTCTTAAGTCCTTCATCCCTTTTTAACTCAGCCCTTGGTTCTGCTTTCTGCCCTCTCCCCTGGTTTTCCTGGTATAAGACTTAGTGTGCTTTGGGTTTTATTTTAAAGGATCTAGGTCCATTAATTTTCTCAAGTACATTTCAAGAGCAAAACTAGAAACTTGGAAAAGGGAAACTAATGTGCAGGGAGTTTAATGAAATACTGACAGCAAAATAATCCCTTGGTTTAGCTGGTTTACAATAGCAGTCATGTTGAACAATATGGAGAAATACAAGTGTTATTTCTTAGAGGCTGTCTGTGATTCAGGTTGCATTTTAGGAAAGCAGGCTCTGAGATGAAGATCGGCAGTTAGGGCTTTTCCTAGGGAGTGCTCTTGGGATCAACCTATGGAAGGAATGAGAAAGAAGCAGGATTGCACAGAGAGAGATGCCAAGCTGAGATGTAGTCTCACTGGGAGCCTGAGCCATCCCTAAGGGGTGTTCTGTTCTGAAGATGGCCTGGCTCTTCAGAACTGTCCCTACTTGGGGTGAGAGGGCTGACCCTTTATAGGCCTGTGTTAATCAGTCATTGGATGTGGGCTGTTCTGGGATTGGGAAGAGGTTCCTGACCTTGGGTGAGTGTCTCTCTTCAAGCTAAGGTGATCCCTGGAGGGTGCTGCAGTTGAGAACTGTCTGCCAACACCATCCCTAGCAACTGGGAGACTAAGACCTTTATTCCTGATGAGGAATCTGAATGGTGCATCACCGTATCCTATATACTCTGACAGGAGGGCTTATGGAAGGACAATTTTCTAGAAATGCTTTTTTTGCTATCCTATTTTGGAAAATTCTCCACTAACCCAATATCCCATACCTACACCATTAGTAGTTAAGGGAATAAAACCATAATAAAAGGTGCCTTTAATATTTTTTTATGAGTCTCATTGTCAATGTCGTATTTTTCTTATAATGTCTTTATATCATAGTCCTATAGCCATGTCAGTATGTTATCCTTGAAAATTGTTGAAAAAACATGACTTTTAAAGACTCTGCCCGGGGGGAGAGACCATTTTCTGTTCTCTCTTAGTTATACTTCTGATCCCAGTCAGGTCTGGATGAGCTCAGTGGATCTCTAGAGCCTGAATAGAGGAGATAAAAATAACTGCAATAATCTTCCCTCTGCCCATCCACCTGCATCTTGTTCTGATCTCTGCTCTGCACCCTGTAAGGATGATCCATGGGGGTTACATTTCCCCACCACCCTTTCTGGCTTCTTCTCATTGGGTTCAGCCAAAGGGAGACAAGAAGGAAATGAGCATGTGAAACGGGAAGACACTGGGGAATTTCTTCCCCGTAGCCCCCATGTATCAGTGCACCTCTTTGGAAGGAGCCGTATCCTGTGATTGCAACCCAGCCAGGCAGTCCCTCTTCTAGGTTCGAAGCTCTCACTAGTTAAGCTCTAAACTTGGCCCACCACGTGCATGGCCAAAGTGGCAATTATTTTCTCCAATTTTTTTAAAAACCATCACTAACTTTGTTACACATTTCCCAGGAGATCTGCCCCCAGAAACCTGGTCAATTAGATGTCGTTATCGCTTAGGATCAATGCAACACCTGTGAGGTTTTTTTTTTTTTTTTTTTTTTTTTGCGTTACGCGGGCCTCTCGCTGCTGTGGCCTCTCCCGTTGCGGAGCACAGGCTCCGGACGCGCAGGCTCAGCGGCCATGGCTCACGGGCCCAGCCGCTCCGCGGCATGTGGGATCCTCCCGGGCCGGGGCACGAACCCGTGTCCCCTGCATCGGCAGGCGGACTCTCAACCACTGCGCCACCAGGGAAGCCCACCTGTGAGTTTTTATACTCTACCAGATATTCATATTTTCTAATTAGGATCTGTTGTTGGAGGTTGATAGTAATAAACCCATAGGCAGCGTAGAGGGTTGGCTGTGGACCCTGAGGCAACAGCTTATCGTCATAGCAGAGCTGAAAAGGCAGGTACCAAGAAAACCTGGAAAGCCTCCTGCAGAATGAGTGAGGATGCCTGCCAAGCTCAGGGACTCTGACTTCTGTACACCTTTCTCTAGGCTGCCTGCAGCCAGTCCTCTCATAGTCTGAGCAGGTCGTACCCTCTCTCCCCCCACCTGCCAACTTGCTTCACCACTGTTTGTCTCCTGATAACATCTGTTATTATTTAGTGACAGAGTGAATGACTGAGAAGAACACATATAACAGGGGATGTTAGTGACTCTTTTCTCCCCTTCTAGCACACAGAAAGAGGAGCTGACACTATGTTGTTAAATTTCTGAATTCATTGATTGATCGATTGATTTATTGAAGGATGGTTGATTTACAGTATTGTGTTTGTTTCAGGTGTACAGCATAGTGATTCAGTTTTTTTGCAGATTATATTCCATTAGGTTATTACCTGAATTCATTGATTGATCGATTGATTTATTGAAGGATGGTTGATTTACAGTATTGTGTTTGTTTCAGGTGTACAGCATAGTGATTCAGTTTTTTTGCAGATTATATTCCATTATAGGTTATTACGAGATATTGGGTATAATGCCTTGTGCTATACAGTAAATCCTTGTTGCTCATCTGTTTGTTTGGGGTTTTTTTGCGGTATGCGGGCCTCTCACTGCTGTGGCCTCTCCCTTTGCGGAGCACAGGCTCTGGACGCGCAGGCTCAGCGGCCATGGCTCACGGGCCCAGCCGCTCCGCGGCATGTGGGATCTTCCCGGACCGGGGCACGAACCTGTGTCCCCTGCGTCAGCAGGCGGACTCTCAAACACTGCACCACCAGGGAAGCCCTCATCTGTTTTATGTGTAGTAGTTTGTATCTGTTAATCCCATACTCCTAACTTATCCCTCCCCACCTCCCTCTCCCCTTTGGTAACCATCAGTTTGCTTTCTACGTCTGTGAGTCTGTTTCTGTTTTGTATATGGATTCATGTGTATTATTTTTTAGATTCCCCATATAAGTGATATCTTATAGTATTTGTCTTTCTCTGCCTGGCTTATTTCGCTAAGCATAATATTCTCTAGGGGATTTTAAGGTTTGGTTTTGTTTAGGAGGATTAACTGTGGGTTTCTCTGTGGAGGAGGGAGACAGGCCAGTGCTGGGTTGGGCAGAGCTTGAGTGACCTCTGAGACTAAGAACATGGTCAAGGACCTGCTGTGTCCCACTGGGGAGAGGGAGGATGTGGAATCAGAGTCTGGGGTAGATAACTCCTAGGAAATACATCCCTGAGCTTGTCCAGGGCCGCCGTGCTTGGGAGGACAAACCGAAATACTGAGTAAGCCCAGAGTATCCCAACAGTGCTGGAGGATTTGAGAGAGCAGATGTTTATTTATTTATTTGTCTATTTATGTATTTATCTATTTAAATGCATAGAGGAAAAAATATACTTTGAATATTAAAACTGTGGTTTTATGGCTATGGCTTTTTTATATTAAATAGGTTGATTTGAAGAACATCCCAAGGAAATAATAATATAGGTCGTCCCTAGATGTGTAAAAGCCTAAAGTGGGGAAATATTGAGTAGTTCAGGGCCACAGTTACAGAGGTAACATCCACCAAGCCCTGGACCCTCTCCTACTATTCTTGCCCCAAATTCCGAAGATTCTTCTGTAATAGCAGGAGGTGAAGGGGGCCAAAGATTTACTGAAATTAAATTTCTCCCCAACCAGGTAGATGGAAACTTAGAGCAGATATAATCTGAGTTAGAAACATAAAGCAGGTGTGCTGCGTATTCTACATGTTTTCTGTTAAATTGCTCTGTCCTCTCTCAGCCTTGCTCTGTAGCCTGCATGGCTGCATCAACAGGTCTGAGTTGCTCTTTGGCTTTCATTGGGTCCATCCAGGGTCAGATTTAGGGTGAAAGGAGTGAGGTCCCCAGGGCGTGGTGATGGCCCCCTTAGAGTCTGCGCCTAGTCTGGGCCTTGTGTTCAGCGACAGGAGTCAGGATGAAGGAGAGTGAAGCTGGCGCACTTATTCCCCCGCCCTCACTGCTGCGTTGCTAAGGGCTGCTTGTACTCTTTCAGGGAGGCAGTCGTTCCTATCTGGCAGACCTCTCCACAGAGTTCTTCCAGGTTCCCCTAAGCATGGCCCTCTTACTCCTTTAAGTGTATCTGTGGGATGGGGCTGGGGCCAGGGAGAAGGACCTGGGGGTAATAGCTGGCTCTCTGCTAGGGACCTAAGGTACTGTACCATTTTTTATTACCCTGGAGGACTCCACTCTTCCTCATTACAGTCCTATAGAACTGCATGCTTCCTTTCAGGGGATGAATCCGGCCCACACCTTTAAAATAGTCCCTTTATTAAAGTCACCCATTTGCTTATATAAGTGGGCCTCTGTTTCTTGCTGGGACCTGACGTGATACAGCATGTAACTTGTCTTGATCCTTAGAGCTGTGATCCAAAATTTAACTCCTTCACATTTAATAAATGAAATAGTTTCCTTAGTATTTGTCTTTCCTCCTAGTTTTCTAGCTCCCTTTGTAGGAAGGGCCACTGAGTTGTTACCAGTGTGTCTACAGAGCCCAGCAATGTGCTCAGCATATAATAGGTGCTCAATAAATGCTTGCGGACTAATCCACTATCTCGGCAAAATCTAGTTAATGATTTCTGCTTATAAGAAAAAAGTCAAGGCTTACTGGATACCTGTCTGTTTGAAGAAGAATCTTGCAATAGAGGAATAGACTGAGAAAGGAGAAGTGAATTTGTCCTCTGTCCCTGCCTCTGCAGTATATCATGGATCTCCCTAAGCCCTTTAATTTTTCCTCTGTCATTTCTTGGCTGTCAACACCCCTGTCTGGTGGATATGGCAAAACAGCTTCCAGTAAGCAAACTTCAGGAAAAAAAAATTAAAAAGCGTGATAAGTACGGCACATGCTTATTTCTCCTTAATTGCTTGATCTTCCATCTGTTGGTCTGGGATAATATTGACAAAGGATTAAAGACACCACACCATCTCCTGAATCAAATGAGAACAGTCATTCTCAAATTACAGAGCATGACATTTTTATGTTTTGCAACATCTAGAGGAAAGAGCATTTAATTTATTTTAATGTGGTTAATTTGAAGCTAGATTAGATCATCTAGTTAACTCATAGGTTCTTAACTTTTAAGACCAGACATTGTTTAGCATCTCATTTTCACAGTGGTAGTTGCTGCTGTCAATATTGGCTTATGTCTAATTAACGGGGAAGCTTACCTGGAATTCCAGACACAAAATCTATAAACTAAAAGCGAGAGCTAACATGATTTTAAGAGAATCACCCTTAAATAAGAAGCAGCTGCGTGTTGCTTCAAACTAAACACAACTTTGATGCTTGAATATTTCGATTCATTTTTATGTATGGAAAAATGTTATTTTAAAACCTACATTCTCCTGGTGAAGACTAGCTAGAGTGATGGAAATTTTCAAAAATGGTAAAAGCAACACTAGTGGTCAGTACTTGAAATCATTTATATGGTGCCTGGCGAAAGGGAAAAGATACTTTTGATCTGATCTTAGTGATAAGACAAGATGACGTTTTCAGCTGGGCTTGGATGGGTTCTCAGGTGGAAGTTCTTGCTTCTCCAGGGAGGGGATTCATTGAATTGCTAAACCAGATTTGGAGTTGATAATAAGCCATAATAAATTGCAATTGCAATTTTCCACCATAGTTTAGACTGCATGATCGGGAATGAGACTGGGTAGATAAAATATTTCAGTGGCTTAGACTTTTGAGACTCCTGAAGACTTCAATATTTGAAGTCTAGGGTAGTAAGATGTGAAGTTCAATTTTCTTCTTAAGTGATTTTGGGAGCTCTTAAAAATACTTCAGCTACTTGCTTAGTAGAAGTTTGATCTTAAATTGGCACCCAGCCACAATTCTGTTTACCAAACTCAGGTTTCATTTAAAGCTTAAGTTTTGGGAGATAGTTTTCAGAAGGTCACCAGCTCCCCCAGAGGTCTAAATTCTCTCCCTGATTAATTTTCACCCCCTCTATCCTTCCACTCCCCACCATTGCCCTTAATCTTATTCTGGAATTATCTGTTTTTCTCTGATTAAAATTATAGAGTATCATTTAGCTGAGTCCAGACAGATCATGAAATGAATATATAATATATTTTAGTTCACCTTGACTATCCTCCAGGTATCTTCGGATGATTGTTCTAGATTATTCATGTTTCCTGAATGCTAGTTTTCCTGCAAGCTATGGTATTTTGATTATTGCCTATTATTATTGTATGCTTTAAAAATGCACTGAAATATGTCTGTCTTTAATTAGCTCATCTCTAATTCTTTATGTTTTTCTTCTAAAGAAATTATTTAACATGCTCTTCATTTCAAGCCCAGTCTTGTGAAGTTCTTTGTGATTCATCTTTTACAAATAGGAAAAAATGAGATGCTTAAGTTGGATCTGTAACCCTTCCATAATAGGATAGGAGATACTTAAAGGATTTAAGTGTGAAAAGCCTTTTCAGCTGAGCAGCAGAAATCTGAATGCAAGCATCAGTATTTGTGCTTTAAATATGGCAGGTTATATTGGTTACATGGCTCTGAGAGCCGGGGAAAGGTTTTAAAAAGTTAAACAAGATGAGATTATACTAGGAAGACTTTTATTCTGTAGAAGTATGTGTGTATTACACTTTGCCTAGAAGCTCTTCATTTTTGCTAAAAACACAGAAGCGAAGTCAATTGCGCAAATCAAAACTACAATGAGGTATCACCTCACACCGGTCAGAATGGCCATCATCAAAAAATCTACAAACAATAAATGCTGGAGAGGGTGTGGAGAAAAGGGAACCCTCTTGCACTGTTGGTGGGAATGTAAATTGATACAGCCACCATGGAGAACAGAATGGAGGTTCCTTAAAAAACTAAAAATAGAACTACCATACGACACAGCAATCCCACTACTGGGCATATACCCTGAGAAAACCATAATTCAAAAAGAGATATGTATCAAAATGTTCATTGCAGCTCTGTTTACAATAGCCAGGACATGGAAACTCCTATATTGTTTTAATCTGTACTATCATGTTATACTTTTATAGTTGCAAAATAATTTTTAAATTATATTTTTATAATTAAACAAAGCAACATTAATCTCTTATATCAGAGATAACCAATGGTAACATTTTGTTATCTTCCGGCCTTTTTTAAAAAAATTGGATCAAACGATAAAAAGATTATTGTTTCAACTTTTTTCACTTAATATATCTTTGAGTGCTTTTTTATGTCATTAAATATTCCTTAAAAACATTATTTGAAATTATTTAGTGTTTCCTCATTTGAGATTTTCGTAATTTAGCTATTCCTCAGGTATAGAACATTTAGATTGTTTCTAGGTTTTCTCAGAAATAAAAAGTGCTTCCATCAAAATCCTTGGACAGACCTCTTTGTTTGCATCTCTGTTTCATTAGGTCAGATTTCCAAAAATGGGATTACTGGGTCAAAGAATATGGAGACTTTTGATTGGCATTGCTGTGGACCTTCATGGCTGGGCATATACCAAGCTTAGTGGCCTCAGATTTTGTATCATAGTAGGTGCATGAGACAGCGAGCCTGCAAACTGGCCATTATTATATTCTTCCCATAGGACTGGGTGTGTGTGAGGTCCAACCATTGCTCCATGGTCTGGCCTCAGGCAGTGAAGCCGTGCTGGAGATGGAGGAATAATTCACATGAAAAACACAGAAGTATGTCCTTATAGCAGTGTGGTCATGATACTGGAATTTTTGGTGACTTGGTAGAGTGTACAAAAACAGAAAATCTCTACTTTCACCTTCCCATGACCTGGCAGGACCCATTTCTCTCAATCCTCTAACTAGCCGTCTGTTAGACTATAAATTCTTCAATTTATTTAAAAAAGTTTCCTTAACCATTTGCATCTTTTACTACCTGTTTTTCAAAACTTTATCAGCATGGAGCTTGTCATTTTAAAACAAGTTTGCAATTTGGTGAGAATATTATTTATTATTTGAATACTTGGATTATATATGAGGTTGAAGTTTTGTTCATATGCTTATTAATAATTTGTATTTGTGAGATTTGAGTATTTAGGATCTTTATCTACTTTCTTTTCCATTGGAGGTTTTTCCTACTGATTTATAAGAGCTAATTATATAATATAATTAGCTTATATAATTATTATATAAATACTTATCTTTCATCTGTCTTAAACATTGCAGATATTTTCTGTTATTTATTATTGATTTTATTTATAATATTTCATGATATATGGACATTTAAATTCTTATGTAACAAATTCTACTAAAATGTTCCTTTGTGCTTTCTGCTTTTATGCTCCTAGTATCTTTCTCTACCAATATCTGCTACATAATCATTTTCTCTGGGTCTTGCTTATTTTTTACATTTCACTCTTTAATCCACTTGGATTTCACTTTGATGTATGTGTGAGAAGAGTCTCTAACTTGACATATTTTCTCCCAAATAATCCATCTTCTTACTTCCATCCCCTACCACCTTTGCCCAAGGACCTGGATCACAGGGTAGATAATTCACTGAAAAAGAAGAAGTAATTAAAAAAAAGACCACCTCACCTAATGCCCACCATGCTAGAGAAGAGATGCCTACCTTGCTTTTGTCATTCAGAGACTCACTGAATATGCCGTTGAGTTTTCCAAAAAGAAAGCTTTTCAAGTTGCCCGAGTCCTCATTAATTCTAGACCGTAAATAGTGGCACTTGATTCCTTTATGCAGCTGAATGTTATTTTTCCTGGTGTAAGATGTGATTTTTTCTTTTGTTTTGTTTTAATTCCCATCATCACCCATGATACTGTTTTCAAAAGAGGTGGATAAAATTGACTTCCAGTTTCCCCTATGCTCTGGAATAGAAGCCACGCTTTTATGATAAATGGCACACAACAAAGACAGCAAGAGTTGCTTGTACCGAAATGAAATTTGCTTCTGGCTCTGCTTTAGTGACTTTGTTCCACATTTCTTCCTGAACTCTCAGACAAAAGTGATAATGAGAGTTTAATCCCTAGACCTGTGCCATCAGCTGTTTACTTTCTTTAGACTGTTTTGATTCCTACAGGGTCTCAGTATCAGCTACTAGAAACAGCAATTTCACGGTAGTTCTTCCCTAGGGTGGAAATAATCAGAGGGGAAAAAATCCAAGGCATGCCATATTTTCCACCTGTGATCCAGTGTATTTTTACCATTTTGAAAAGACTAAAGGTACAAGGAAAGCTTAGTAGGAGTGAAATGAAGGATGGAAAGAAGGTATTCAATTCACTGGAACTCGGCTATCCTTATGTTGTAGTATTCAATATCCTGTAGATGCTGCCTCTGATCTCTCCATTTTTCTAGATTTTCCTCCCTACTTCACTGTAGAAGCCTGCCAGGGGCATCATGGTACATGCTATTAGACTTATGCAGAGTTACGTGTGTTACCCACAGGTGTGGAACTCGAAAGAACTAAGTGTTCCTTCAGTGGAAACCTTCTTTCATGTAGGTAAGGAGTAGTGTGGCCAGAGGGAGTAGTGAGGTCTAACAAAAGATCTTTTCCAACTTTTTTTTAGCATTAAAACCATTTTTTCCAAAGTGTTATGAAAATAATACTTTTTAATTACTACATGATGCTTGGGATACAGATAATACCATATTAACATGTTGGTTTAAACCAAATTAAATCTGGCTTCCGGCCTCTTCTTGCCAAAATTGATGGAAGGGGCACTCTTTC
>NW_006778543.1:2135741-2198266 GCF_000442215.2 Lipotes vexillifer | reverse complement strand
TTCCTCCTCTTTCTCTGTCACTCTTACGTTTGACAACCATTCTAATATGATTGTGGCCATCCTTCCGCAGTGGCCACTGATGCCGTGGCTCCTTGCCATAGCCCCATGGTCCATCAGGAGAGAAAAGTGTCTGCCCCTTCCACTGTTTTTTTTCCATCTCAGCCAATATGTGTTCCTATAAAGAAGTCACCAAGTTGCAGAAGAGACCACCTAATGCATGGATGTGGGATGTTCATTTTGGGGGGGGGGCGTTGCATTTACCAATTTGAGAAACATGTTGATGTATGTTGTCTGTATTACTTGTTGGACTGTTACATAACTTGTTTCAGAACGAAAATACATACTTGTGAGGGTTAATATTCATTGACTATTAAGCATTTATGCTGCAAAAACTCATTCCCATGCATCTGTTGCTAATACAAGCTTTTTTTTATATGAAAATCAGAATATAATCATTCTCAAACTGTTTTAAAATGGGCTAGCCAAAAGGCAGAATACTTCAAAGTGCAGACATCAGTTAATTTCTTTAATTTCTTTTAAAATAAGAATTGGATTCTCTGAGTCTAGTTAACCATTTTTGGAGCTATCCTATTCAAGAATATCAAAATACTTTAGAACATATTATCCTGCCCTTTGAAAATGTATCTGTGTAGGACAAAATTGTCATACTATGGGTCAATTTAAGCAAAGTATAGGAACAGCCTTGGTGCTACTCCTGATAAGAGAATCTGACCTACCAATAGTTTTCCTCATATTAAAAAATATACATCACCTGCAGTGGCTTGAATTGTGGCCCCCCCATGTATACCTGGAACTTGTGATTTTGAACTTATTTTATTTTGAAAAAGGATGCTTGAAGATGTAATTAATCTTAGGGTCTTGAGATAAGATCACACTGGATTTAGGATGGCCCTAAATCCAATGACATGTGTCCTTATAAAAAGAAGGTATAACAGAGAAACAGAAGTATGTCTTCCATATGAAGAGAGAGTCAGAGATAGAAGTTACGCAGGCATAAGCCAAGGAACGCCAAGGGTTGCCAAGAGCTGCTAGAAGCAGAGGTTATGGATTCTCCCTCAGAGCCTCCAGAAGGAGCCAACCCTTTTGGCTGCATTGGGTCTTCGTTGCTGCATGCAGGCTTTCTCTAGTTGCGGCGAGCGGGGCTACTCTTTGTTGTGGTGCGTGGGCTTCTCATTGTGGTGGCTTCTCGTTGTGGAGCATGGGCTCTAGGTGCACGGGCTTCAGTAGTTGTGGCACGCAGCCTCAGTAGTTGTGGCGCATGGGTTTACTTGCTCCACGGCATGTGGGATCTTCCCGGACCAGGGATTGAACCCGTGTCCCATGTATTGGCAGGCAGATTCTTAACCACTGGACCACCAGAGAAGTCCTCCTGCCAACATCTTGACTTTGGACTTCTGGTCTCCGGAGCTGTCAGAGAATAACTTGCTGTTGTTTTCAAAAACCAAGTTTGTGTAATTTGTTACAGCAGCCTTAGGAAACCAGTGTCACTTATTCCTTCCTTTCTTTCCCTTTCCCTTCTTTTCTGCCTTCTTATCTCATTTATTCACTCAACAAACTTTGTGTGCCTACTATGTAATAGGATAGACATACTATGTGGTCTAGAGAAATTGGGAATATAGCAATAATAAAAAGACACAGCAACATTGTCTTAAAAACATTCATTTTATTACACCGTTAACCATTTTTATTATACAAGGTTTTTTTTTTTTTTTTTTTTTGCAGTACGCAGGCCTCTCACTGTTGTGGCCTCTCCCATTGTGGAGCACAGGCTCCGGACGTGCAGGCTCAGCGGCCACGGCTCACGGGCCCAGCCGCTCCGCGGCATGTGGGATCCTCCCGGACCGGGGCACGAACCCGCGTCCCCTGCATCGGCAGGCGGACTCTCAACCACTGCGCCACCAGGGGAGCCCCTATACAAGGTCTTTCTTAATTTTCTCTTTACCGTGAGTCCTTGTGGCCTCTTCTACATTCACATCAGCAACTGAACATGTTCCTGACAAATGGCACTTTAGATGTGAATGTTAACTTACTTGACTTTACGTGCGTCAGCTGTTGTTCTGGAAAAGTTGTACTGGGTCTCAGTACTGATCATACTGTCCAGTAAAGGCACTGGCTAGTCCTGGAAATGGGAGCCTTTGTCTGCACTCATCCTGGTGCTCTCCACAGTCTCCAGGCTCTGGTTGTCCAGCACCACCCACTGTGGCCCCTGGTCAGGGTTTCCCTTCTCCCGCTCTACCCATGTTAAAATTCCTTCCATCTCCCTTCCCCATCCTTACCCAAACTTCTATTCTCTCAGCGCTCGTGTTCACTGTATCTTCCATCTTACCCAAACTTCCTGTACAGCTTACAAGTACTACACGATCTGGGTTCCATCTCCTACCACGCCCGCCTTGCTCAGTAGGCTTCAAATGCAACAGTTTCCTTGATGTTCCTCGAAGATTCCAGTTATGCTTCTGCCTCAATGCACAGTACTTGTGTCTTCTCTGCCAGGAAGCTTCTTTCTGAAATAATCACATGGTTCATTCTTTCACTTCATTCAAATCTCCTTTTAAACATTACTTCTTCAGAGAGAACTCTGACCACCCCACTCCCTAGGCTACTTTAATTGTCCTCGTTGCACTTAACCATTACTGGGGGTTAGAACATATATTTACTAATGTGCTTTATCCTGATGTAGAATGTGGGTTTCAGGACGTCATCTGCTGCATTTCCTGTCCCTAGAGCTGCATCTGGCACATAGTAGGCATACATATTTGTGAATGAGGGAATGAATGAAGTGAGAGCCGGCTAATGGGATGAAACAGTGAAATCCCAGGACAGCTGTTGCCCCTCCTTGTAACACAGTTGCATTGTGGTAGCATCTTCCTGGTGACTTGTTAAAAATCTGCATCATCACTAGCACTTACAGTAGGTAGGCCCTTTCATCAGGCTTTTTTTTTTCCCCTACTGTTTTTTGTGTTTTTTTTTTGGTGGTACGCGGGCCTCTCACCGCTGCGGCCTCTCCCGTTGCGGAGCACAGGCTCCGGACGCGCAGGCCCAGCGGCCATGGCTCACGGGCCCAGCCGCTCCGCGGCATGTGGGATCCTCCCGGACCGGGGCACGAACCCGTTTCCCCTGCATCGGCATAGCCTGCATTTTTATAGCCAAAGAAATTGAGATTCAGTGAGGCCAAGTGACTTAGCAGCTAAGGTCATACAACTTGTTAAGGACAAGCTGGAATTCAAACTTTGGTTTCTAGATTTCAAATCCAGGGCATTAAAAACAACTACCACCACCACCACCATAGCAAACAAGAAGAGTCTCTACCACGACAGCCTCTTTCTCAAAGTGGGAGATGTTTCTGTGGGGGTTGACAGTGGTATTTCATGTGATGGTGGTCTGGTTATCACTAAGTCATCATACAGGGCGTCATTTATTTCTTCAACGCTTGAAGCATATTCCTAATGATTGAGCACAAGTCCTCATACCTTCCGGGGCTGATGATGTCACTGCATCTTCCATGGGCGTATCATCATCGTAGCACTGTTCTACTCGTAGACCACAAGAGTAGCAACATTTGATAACAGCAGCTAACATCCACTGACCACTTTCCATATACCAGAGACTTTGCATCCATTGCTTCTAATCCTTACACCCACCCTGAGATATTACTTTGTGTATCTTATAATTGAGAAATCAGACCTGGAGGGATAAGGAAGCGCTTCCAAAGTCACAGGAGCAAAGCAGCATGGCTATTATTTTAATCCCAGTCTGACTCTAAGGATGCACTCCTAACCATTGTTTTAGAGTTTCAGACCTTTAGAAGCAGACTCAATACCGCAGATGCTGACGTGATACAAGTATTCATACCAACAGCCCCTGACAACTACAACTTCATATTCAATGACAAAAATTTTCACAGTATATACCCAGACATGCATACTTCATGCTTAATGAGAGTATTTCTTAAAGTTCCTCTTGTAATTATAATTTGGGGAGCTGGGCTGCAAAAATGTAAAGCATATATCAATTTGCAGATTAAAATTCTTCTGTGTTTTTCCACATTGCATAAAAAAGGAGTCGTCCTATTGAGTATGTGCAAGTTTCAGAGAACGAATATATTTTGGCCTAAAATATATCAGGGTTCAATAAAACTTGCCCAGAGAAATGTTTTGATTTTTATTGTTGCTCAGACTCTGTCTGCTCAAATCAGATAAGGGACTTAAGCTGTTTATAATTAGATCCCCGTCCCTGTTATTAGATCTCTTGGCAAACTTTGATGAGGCAGAGAAAAATAAGCTTGCTTTCTGAAGTAACAGCCTTTGCATAAATGGGAAGAGATGCCTGAATAAACAGAAGCCGAGAGCATCGTAGTGGGGTTTGACAGTGAAGAGTTGGGGTCTAGCAGTATGCCAACATCTTGCTTATTTGGCAGTTCTTTTGTGTTCCATTACAAAAACAAAGCAACAGGAAATGAAGCCTTCCAGCTACCAAGTCATGTTCTCAGGGACCATGGTCATCATTTTGGTTGTCAGCCATACCCATCTTGAGGAACGATGCACAGATTATATGAGTATCATCTGAGGAAGAGCAAAATGGGGGCTTCTTCCATCATCTCCTCTTTGTCTTCACAACCCAAACTGATCCACCTCTTGCCTTATTTTTATTGAGTAGTGTAAAATGTTCTTAATTTTATGGAAACATTTGAGTGAGTTACAGAGAATCAAAATAAATTATCATATGTTACTTATGATTCCTGATCTAGACTTTCTATAGTATTTTCACACTAAAAAATATAGCTAACCTTACAGCAATTTCTCTTTAGGCTAAATTTTATCCTGGAGTTACAAAGTACAGGGTTAGTAGATATAATTTGTACACGATTTCTGATGTTCTGCTTTCCTTTGCTAGCTTGAAAAACCTTGAATTTGAATTGTGTGTGTGTGTGTGTGTGTGTGTTAATGTAAGTACCCTCTGCAACTATGAGGCATGTCAAATCAATGTGGTCAAAAAAGTCCAGCTATTTGTGTTCCAACCCCAGAGATGGACTGTTAGGTTATTGTAGTCAGGACTTTCTGTTTCATTCCTTAAGGTCTTAGAAATCAGGTTACTCTTCTGAAAGTATCACTTTAGGAAATGGGTAACATTCAACTCTTTCCAGACACAAAAGTGAAAGATTTAGATCAGACCTGTCTAATAAAGTTTTCTCAGTGATGGGAATGTTCAATATCTGTGCTGTTCCTGTACAAGAACCACTAATTGCATGTGCTTATTGAGCACTTGAAGTGTGGCTGGTGTGACTGAGGAACTGAATTTTTAATTTAATATAATTTATTTCTAATTTATGTAAGTATAAATAGCTACATTTGTGGCTAGTAGTTACTCTTTGTGCTGATTTAGATTGTTGTCATTCCCATGAGCATGTGTGTTCCAAGGCCAATTATTAGAACTCTCATGCCTAAATGAAGTGAATGGTCAAATCTAGTTTTTGCAATGAAGGTACATCATGGAGGCAGCTCATTGAAAACTCTAGGTCTGGTTCTTTGCAGGACTCTTACATAGGTCAGTTACTCCAGGTTGTCTTTATTTTCATCTCAGCAGCAGGGAAGGGGTGGGTATATAAGTCTCCATGTGAGTGTGATTTCTATGGCGATTTGCTGTTAGAAACTCTCCTAGACTGAAGTTTACTTGCACCTGAGCTTTTTAATCAATATGCTTTACACTTATCTGATTTGGAATCCTTTCACGTAACCTGTGACTCACCACCAAAAGTCTTCCACAGAAAATAAGTAAACAACCTTCTCAAGGTGACAGTTTTTCAAATAAAAGAAAGATATTGCTGTTTGGGATCAAATAGAAATTTGGTGAGTTAGTCTTTAGGGCTTCCTGAGGTGTTTCTGGTTTACTCTCTTCTGGCTAAGTACTTCCAAGCCGTGCTCTGGTTGGATGGGGCCGTGTGATCATTCTTGCCAATGAGTTATGAGAAGAAGTTACGCATGCCACTTTGGGGTCAAGTATTTAATTGTTGATGCAAGATACTGCAGAACTCTTTTTCCTTCAACACAGCAACTGGCAGTGTTCAAGATGGTGCCTGTTCCATCAACTTGGGACTCTGAATGACTAAGATGAGCAGAGACTTCTTGGAAAGTTGCAATGGATATATGATATGGAAAAGAAATAAATCTTTGGTATTTGCAATCAGCAGACTGATACGTCTAAGTAAAGGTTGTGAATAGAAGATAGTTCAAAATAACAATGGAACTCAGAGAGGGATGAACTATCTGAAGTTGAAATCAACTGATCTCATGTTTGTCAAAACCTTCTTGACACTGGATGAGGACATCAAGAAGGCTTGGAAACCTTTGGGAATCAGGCAATTTGTGGAGCCTTGGATAAAATGCTTTCTAGACAAATATCAGTGAAGTTTTTATTTGTAGAGTGAAAAAGGTGCTTTTTGGGGGCCCAGCAGTTTCAGAATAAGTTGTTCCCATGTTAAAGGGCCAGGCAGAAAACCCCTTGATCTGTGGCCAAGATCAGTTGAAGAAAGGATGCTGAGCAGGTAGAGTTATGTTTTGATCTGTGTTTCTTAGTTTTGAAGAGGAAACTGAATGATGGAAAGAAGGTAAATAGCTAGAGGGAGGATGTTGGCATCCTACCATTAACATTAAGTATACAACATTAATTTTATACTTAATTTCATTCAATTGCCATTTCTTATCCTGGGGCCTAGGCTTGAAATTTGTGTAACAGTTCTCACATTGGGAAATCTAATAGACTCTAAGTCATATGTTGATAATATCAGGCTCTTTTTATATTAAACCCCAGTTTCCTTAATATGACCTCTTAAAGGAATCACATAAATTATTCTTTTCAATAAAAAAGTCTTAAAAATTATCTTGTACCACATTTGGTTCTTCAGGTCCAACACATTCTTAATGATTAATTACAATCAATAATACTAATTAATTATTAGTATTAATTATTATAATGTCATTGTTAATGGTGCCAATTATAATAACAACAATAATAACGATAGTAATTAATGGCTTCTATTTTAATACTCTTTCTATTCCCCTGGCACTGTAGTAAACTTTATATATGAACTGTCTCATTTAATCCTAACAACACACTAATTTATATTTTACAAAAAAAGGAAATAGTCTCTAAAGTTTGGGGAACTTGGTACAGGCCCAGTAGCTGGCAAGTGGTAGAACTCCTATTTGAAGTTGGAGTTGTATGAATCCAAAGACTGTTTTTTTTATGTTATATAATACATCATTTTTTCAGGGCTAAGCTTTAGAATATCAGCTTTTATATAATGTGTACCTTGATTGTATTTAGTTAAACCTTTTACTCAAAGGCATCACCAATTAAAAATAATTGAGAAAATAATCTTTAAAGAAAAAATTAAATGTCTGTACCTTGTCAGATGAATTCTCTCATGGCCCGTTATCATGAAAAGGTATAATGCTTAAAGAAAATGTGAAAGCCAAAATAACAGTTACAAACATAAGTTATGCAATAATTTATTTTTTTAATTTTTTTAATGAGAAGGAATGCCAAAGCCACAGCTTATCATATGTTACCCTATGCAGCCTTCAAAGGAGGCCCCAGGTGAATCAGACCAGGGATAGGCTTACCTGGGAATTTCTATGCTTCGTATGCAATGCTCAATTCACATCTATTGGGTAGCAGACAGGTAAACTGATTTCTTGCACTGCTTCTGGGCAGTTAAGAGAACTGGGCAAGTTTCTCTACCTCACTGGATGTCATTTTATTCATTGATAAAGTACAGGTGTGGTCTGAGATGACTCTAAGTGCACTCTGGTGCTAATGGTCTCTTGCATCATGAAACTTTTGTTTCTGATGGGTTCATGGATGGGTCAGCCAAGAATTTTCCCGGGGTACCAATTTATAAGGCATGTGTGGTGGGTTCATATTGTGTTAATTTGGCTAATCCAGAACTATAGTTCCCAGAATTCCCTTCCTGTATAGCTCTGGGCTAGGTGAGCCACAAAAGATGTTCTGCACAAGACTTGGAAGGTGGAAGTGAAGCTACAGCAATACTGAAAGTCTCCTACATACAAACCTTCAAGTTGCGAACTTTCAAAGATGCCGACATACGTTCGCATGTCCAGCCACATAAGTTAATTCCCGTGTCTGGCATACATTGTCACATGCGTGCATCCTCGACAAGTGGTTGTGTTTTTGTGTACTTTACAGTACTGTATAAAGTACAGTAGTACAGTATCTTTATTTTAAGCCCAGAATGTCATCTATGATGAGAAAAAAAGAGCTACTACCTAGACATCACTGGATCGTATTTTCAAGAGCGTAGATAGAATTGAATCGAGCAAGGAACCAGAACCTGTGCCATCAGCGTCAGACGTGAGTGAGATTGCAGCTTGCCCTCCGTCTCCTATTACTGAGGATCCTTCAGCTCTACCATCTCCCACCTCCTCTCCCTCCTCTAGTCAGTAACTCTTCTTGCCTGTTCACTCGATGCCAGCCCCCGTATGCCAGCTATTGTACTGTACTACTGTACTTTTCAAGGTACTGTACTATAAGATTAAAAATGTTTTCTTTATGTTTTTTGTTTTTTTAATGTATTATTTGTGGGAAAAGTATTATAAACCTATTACTGTACAGTACTATATAGCCGATTGTGTTAGTTGGGTACTTAGGCTAACTTTGTTATAAACAAATTGGACTTACAAACGTGCTCTCAGAATGGGACTCGTTCTTATGTAGGGGACTTACTGTATTCAGTGTATGCTCAGGAGGTTGGCGCGTGGTCTGAAGCGCTGCTGCAGCCCGTGCGTGTTGCCATCTATCTGCTGACACACCTTGCTGGTGTGTGGCAGCTCCAGCCAGACTCCCACGTTCAGTTTCTCTGACTCCTGGGTCAGGTGTAGATTTAGCTGCATGAAAAAGGGCACCAGCTTCTCCTTCAAATCATTCCCATGATCCAGGTTGGAGGCTCAGTGGCAGTGCCAGTCTGATGCAGATGTGCGTCCATCCTCCTGGGTCCCAGCCCATTCCTGCAGGGATCCTTTTGAGCTTTGCTTCCCCTACTTCACATCCTTCATCCATCCCCGAATGCCAGACGGCTGACTTTCCTTTTGCTGCAGAAGCTGTAGCTCAATAGATTCTTAACCCACATTTGTCTAAGATTAAATGCCTTCAATAAGTCTCTTATTATATAAATCTCCTAGTGGTTCTACTTGTCTGATCTAGCCCTGACTAGCACAGACTGCAAAAAGAGTCAGGGAAGCTAATTGGATGGAGAAAAGAGAATCTAGCAGAATTCTTATCAGAGAAATAATGTATGTGACTGGAAGGAATTTTTGTTCAGCCACTTGAGGGACTTTAATGGGAGAACTGGGATAACAGTCGGTATTTACTAGGTTGCCTTTGGAGAAGGGGAGTCTAGTTCAGTTCAGGACTTTTCTTTTTCCTTTGAGTGGATATGAATGTTAGGGGGCCAGGATGAAATTGCTTGGAAGGCAACAGAGAATACCGATGTTATTACTGGTGCTCCTGCTACCCTCTTTCCCCATGCAGAGCTCAGAAATCACCCCTAAACACATATTAAAACCTATTTTAGAAATAACTTGAAGAGCTTCCAAGCTATTAGGCTTCCTGAGGCAACGTCATGTCTCGATGTGGCTCTGAAAGCCATGTACTGTTTCTACGCTACAGATGCCCTAAGCCACTTTTCCAAAAAAGGCTGCACCTTCTGCAACCATCAACAGAGAGAATTTCCACCTTTTTTTTTTTTCTGAGAGTTAGAATGAGCAGTCAGTGCTACTCCCCTCCGTAAATCAACTTCTATGATTTCAAACAAATTATACGTTTCTTTACTAGTTAAAGGCACATTAGGCACACTTGGGGCCTCACACACAAGGAACATTTTGCTTCTCTCATCATAGGTTTCAAAGTCCTAAAAAACTAACGTAGGAATTGTGAGGTTCAGGCATCCCTAACTGCATGGTGCTAATTCATTCTGCAATTTACTGTTCGGTTCTGTCACAGACAGAATATAAAAGAAGCTTTGAAAGACTGTGGAGGAGGAAAATTCACAAATTTAATCTCAGTAACATACATTAAAAATAAACAGAATGATGGCAAATCATGATAGAGATGTGGGCACTCATTTTCTGTGTGATTGAAGGAGGATTCACAGTCAGGGGTGCATGGCAGTCATAGACACATAGGGTAATCTCGCAGCACTTCACAGGCATTATGCACCAGCAAGAATTGTTATGCCTGTAGAAACTGCAGTGGCCCCTGTTCTCTCTTTCTCGGCTTTTCTAGACTACCCCTTGTTAATAGGCTGAGTAAAACTTTCTAAGCATCTCCCTCAGCCCATTCATCAAATGTGGATGAAAACATAAAGGAATGGAAAAGCAAGCCAGAGTGTGCTGGCATTCATTTTCCATGTTCTTTAATAATAATAACATTCTCTATTTTACTAACATTTGGCACTTTTTCACATCATTTTTGCCTCTGGTGTCTCATGTGCTGGTGAATATTTATGTCAGCTTGGCTAGGCTATGGTGCCCAATAGTTTGGCCAAACGTCAATCAGTATTGCTCTAAAGATAGTTTTTATTTTATTTATTTATTTATTTATTGAATTATATTTATTTTTTTATACAGCAGGTTCTTATTAGTTATCCATTTTATACATATTACTGTATACATGTCAATCCCAATCTCCCAATTCATACCACCACCACCACCCCCGCAACTTTCTCCCCTTAGTGTCCATACGTTTATTCTCTACATCTCTGTCTATTTCTGCCCTGCAAACCAGTTCATCTGTACCACTTTTCTAGGTTCCACATATATGCGTTAATATACGGTATTTGTTTTTCACTTTCTGACTTCACTCTGTATGACAGTCTCTAGATTCATCCATGTCTCTACAAATGACCCGATTTCATTCCTTGTTATGGCTGAGTAATATTCCATTGTGTATAGGTACCACATCTTCTTTACCCATTCATCTGTTGATGGGCGTTTAGGTTGCTTCCATGACATGGCTATTGTAAATAGTGCTGCAATGAACATTGGGGTGCATGTGTCTTTTTGAATTATGGTTTTTTCTGGGTATATGCCCAGTAGTGGGATTGCTGGGTCATATGGTAATTCTATTTTTAGTTTTTTTAAGGAACCTCCATACTGTTCTCCATAGTGGGTGTATCAATTTACATTCCCACCAACAGTGCAAGAGGGTTCCCTTTTCTCCACACCCTCTCCAGCATTTATTGTTGGTAGATTTTCTGATGATGCCCATTCTGACTGGTGTGAGGTGATACCATATTGTAGTTTTGATTTGCATTTCTCTAATAATTAGTCATGTTGAGCAGATTTTCATGTGCTTCTTGGCCATCTGTATGTCTTCTTTGGAGAAATGTCTATTTAGGTCTTCTGCCCATTTTTGGATTGGGTCGTTTGTTTTTTTAATATTAAGCTGCATGAGCTGTTTATATATTTTGGAGATTAATCCTTTGTCCGTTGATTCATTTGCAAATATTTTCTCCCATTCTGATGGCTGTCTTTTCATCGTCTTATTTGTAGTTTCCTTTGCTGTGCAAAAGCTTTTAAGTTTCAGTAGGTCCCATTTGTTTATTTTTCGTTTTATTTCCATTACTCTAGGAGGTGGATCAAAAAAGATTTTGCTGTGATTTATGTCAAAGGGTGTTCTTCCTATGTTTTCTGCTATGAGTTTGATAGTGTCCGGTCTTATATTTCGGTCTCGAATCCATTTAGAGTTTATTTTTGTGTATGGTGTTAGGGAGTGTTCTAATTTCATTCTTTTACATGTAGCTGTCCAGTTTTCCCAGCACCATTTATTGAAGAGACTGTCTTTTCTCCATTGTATAGCCTTGCCTCCATTGTCATAGATTAGTTGACCATAGGTGCATGGGTTTATCTCTGGGCTTTGTATCCTGTTCCATTGATCTATGTTTCTGTTTTTGTGGCAGTACCATATTGTCTTCATTACTGTAGCTTTGTAGTATAGTCTGAAGTCAGGGAGTCCGATTCTACCAGCTCTGTTTTTTCCCCACAAGACTGCTTTCGCTATTCGGGATCTTTTATGTCTCCATACAAATTTTAAGATTTTTTTGTTCTAGTTCTATAAAAAATACCATTGGTAGTTTGATAGGGATTCCATTGAATCTGTAGATTGCTTTGGGTAGTATAGTCATTTTCACAATGTTGAGTCTTCCAATCTAAGAACATGGTATATCTCTCCATCTGTTTGTATTATCTTTCATTTCTTTCATCAGTGTCTTACAGTTTTCTGTGTACAGGTCTTTTGTCTCCCTAGGTAGGTTTATTCCTAGGTATTGTATTCTTTTAGTTGCAGTGGTAAATGGCAGTGTTTCCTTAATTTCTCTTTCAGATTTTTCATCATTAGTGTATAGGAATGCAAGAGATTTCTCTTCATTAATTTTGTATCCTGCAACTTTACCAGATTCATTGATTAGCTCTAGTAGTTTTCTGGTGGCATCTTTAGGATTCTCTATGTATAGTATCCTGTCATCTGCAAACAGGGACAGTTTTACTTCTTTTTTTCCAGTTTGTATTTTATTTCTTTTACTTCTCTGATTGCCGTGGCTAGGACTTCCAAAACTATGTTGAATAGTAGTGGTGAGAGTGGACATTTTGGTCTGTTCCTGATCTTAGAGGAAATGCTTTCAGTTTTTCACCAGTGAGAATGTTTGCTGTGGGTTTGTCGTATATGGCCTTTATTATGTTGAGGTAGGTTCCCTCTATGCCCACTTTCTGGAGAGTTTTTATAATAAATAGGTGTTGAATTTTGTCAAAAGCTTTTTCTGCATCTATTGAGATGACTATAAGGTTTTTATTCTTCAATTTGTTAATATGGTGTATCACATTGATTGATTTGTGTATATTGAAGAATCCTTGCATCCCTGGGAGAAATCCCAGTTGATTGTAGCGTATGATCCTTTTAATGGGTTGCTGGATTCTGTTAGCTAGTCTTTTGTTGAGGATTTTTTCATCTCTATTCATGAGCAATATTGGTCTGTAATTTTCTTTTTTGTAGGATCTTTGTCTGGTTTTGGTATCAGGGTGATTGTGGCCTCATAGAATGAGTTTGGGAGTGTTCCTTCCTCTGAAATTTTTTGGAAGAGTTTGAGAAGAATGGGTGTTAGCTCTTCTCTGAATGTTTGATAGAAATCACCTGTGAAGTCATCTGGTCCTGGAATTTCGTTTGTTGGAAGATTTTAATCACAGTTTCAATTTCATTATTTGTGATTGGTCTGTTCATATTTTCTATTTCTTCCTGGTTCAGTCTTGGAAGGTTATACCTTTCTAAGAATTTGTCCATTTCTTCCAGGTTGTCCATTTTGTTGGCATGGAGTTACCTGTAGTAGTCTCTTAGGAGGCTTTGTATTTCTGTGGTGTCTGTTGTAACTTCTTCTCTTTCATTTCTAATTTTATTGATTTGAGTCCTCTCCCTCTTTTTCTTGATGAGTCTGGCTAATGGTTTATCAATTTTGTTTATCTTCTCAAAGAACCAGATTTTACTTTTATTGATATCTGCTCTTGTGTTCTTTGTTTCTATTCCATTTATTTCTGCTCTGATCTTTATGATTTCTTTCCTTCTGCTACCTTTGGGTTTTGTTTGTTCTTCTTTCTCTAGTTCCTTTAGGTCTAAGGTCAGGTGGTTTATTTGAGATTTTTCTTGTTTCTTGTGGTAAGCATGTATTGGTATAAACTTGCCTCTTAGAACGGCTTTTGCTGCATCCCGTAGGTTTTTTTTGTGTGTGTGTTTTTGCAGTACGCGGGCCTCTCTTGTGGCCTCTCCCGTTGCGGAGCACAGTCTCCGGATGCACAGGCTCAGCGTCCACGGCTCACGGGCCTAGCCGCTCTGCGGCATGTGGGATCTTCCTGGACTGAGGCATGAACCCGTGTCCCCTGCATCGGCAGGCGGACTCTCAACCACTGTGCCACCAGGGAAGCCCAATCCCATAGGTTTTGGATTGTCGTGTTTTCATTGTCATTTGTCTCTAGGTATTTTTTAATTTCCTCTTTGATTTCTTTAGTTATCTCTTGGTTATTTAGTAACATATTGTTTAGCCTCCATGTGTCTGTATTTTTTATGTTTTTTTTTCCCCCTGTAATTGATTTCTAATCTCATAGGTTTGTGGTCAGAAAAGATGCTTGATAGGATTTCAGTTTTCTTAAATTTACTGAGGCTTGATTTGTGACCCAAGATGTGATCTATCCTGGAGAATGTTCCATGTGCACTTGAGAAGAAAGTGTAATCTGCTGTTTTTGGGTGGAATGTCCTATAAATATCAATTAAATCTACTGTGTCATTTAAAGCTTGTGTTTCCTTATTAATTTTCTGTCTGGAAGATCTGTCCATTGGTGTAAGTGAGGTGTTAAAGTCCCCCACTATTGTTTTGTTATTGTTGATTTTCTCTTTTTTAGCTGTTAGCAGTTGCCTTATGTATTGAGGTGCTCCTATGTTGGGAACATGTATATTTATGATTGTTATATCTTCTTCTTGGATTGATGCCTTGATCATTATGTTGTGTCCTTCCCTGTCTCTTGTAACATTCTTAATTTTTTTTTTTTTTTTTTTTTTTTGCTGTACGCGGGCCTCTCACTGTCGTGGCCTCTCCCGTCGTGGAGCACAGGCTCCGGACGCACAGCCCCAGCAGCCATGGCTCACAGGCCCAGCCGCTCCGCGGCACGCGGGATCCTCCCGGACCAGGGCACGAACCCGCATCCCCTGCATCGGCAGGCAGACTCCCAACCACTGCGCCACCAGGGAAGCCCCATTCTTAATTTTAATGTCCACTTTATGTGATATGAGTATTGCCACTCCAGCTTTCTTTTGACTTCCATTTGCATAGAATATCTTTTTCCATCCGCTCACTTTCAGTCTGTATGTGTCCCTAAGTCTGAAGTGGGTCTCTTGTAGACAGCATATAGATGGGTCTTGTTTTTGTATCCATTCAGAGAGGCTGTGTCTTTTGGTTGGAGCATTTAATCCATTCACATTTAAGGTAATTGTCGATGTATGTTTCTATTACCATTTTCTTAATTGTTTTGGCTTTGTTTTTGTAGGTCCTTTTCTTCTCTTTTGTTTCCCACTTAGAGAAGTTCCTTTAGCATTTACTGTAGAGCTGGTTTGATGGTGCTGAATTCGCTTAGCTTTTTCTTCTCTGTAAAGCTTTTGATTTCTCCATCGAAACTGAATGAGATCCTTGCCAGGTAGAGTAATCTTGTTTGTAGTTTCTTCCCTTTCATCACTTTAAATATGTCATGCCACTCCCTTCTGGCTTGTAGAGTTTCTGCTGAGAAATCAGCTGTTAACCTGATGGGAGTTCACGTGTATGTTATTTGTTGTTTTTCCCTTGCTGCTTTCAATAATTTTTCTTTGTCTTTAATTTTTGCCTGTTTGGTTACTCTGTGTCTCAGTGTGTTTCTCCTTGGGTTTATCCTGTATGGAACTGTCTGCGCTTCCTGAACTTGGGTAGCTATTTCCTTTCCCATGTTAGGGAAGTTTTTGACTATAATCTCTTCAAGTATTTTCTCAGGTCCTTTCTCTCCCTCTTATCCTTCTAGGACCCCTATAATGGAAATGTTGTTGTGTTTAATTTTGTCCCAGAGGTCTCTTAGGCTGTCTTTATTCCTTTTCATCCTTTTTTCTTTATTCTGTCCTGCAGCAGTGAATTCCACCATTCTCTCTTCCAGGTCACTTATCCGTTCTTCTGCCTGAGTTATTCTGCTATTGATTCCTTCTAGTGTAGTTTTCATTTCACTTATTGTATTGTTCATCTCTGTTTGTTTGTTCTTTAATTCTTCTAGATGTTTGTATTTTAATTCTTATAGGTCTTTGTTAAACATTTCTTGCATCTTCTCGATCTTTGCCTCCATTCTTTTTTCAAGGTCCTGGATCATCTTCACTATCATTATTCTGAATTCTTTTTCTGGAAGGTTGCCTATCTCCACTTCATTTAGTTGTTTTTCTGGGGGTTTATCTTGTTCCTTCATCTGGTACATAGCCCTCTGCCTTTTCATCTTGTCTATCTTTCTGTGAATGTGGATTTTGTTTCACAGCCTGCAGGACTGTAGTTCTTCTTTCTTCTGCTCTCTGCCCCCTCATGGATAAGGCTATCTAAGAGGCTTGTGCAAGTTTCCTGATGGGAGGGACTGGTGGTGGGTAGAGCTGTGTGTTGCTCTGGTGGACAGAGCTCAGTAAAACTTTAATTCGCTTGTCTGCTGATGTGTGGGGCTGGGTTCCCTCCCTGTTGGTTGTTTGGCCTGAGGCGACCCAACACTGAAGTCTACCAGGCTCTTTGGTGGGGCTAATGGTAGACTCTGGGAGGGCTCACGCCAAGGAGTACTTCCCAGAACTTCTGCTGCCAGTGTCCTTTTCCTCATGGTGAGCCACAGCCACCCCCACCCCTGCAGGAGACCCTCCAACACTAGCAGGTAAGTCTGGTTCAGTCTCCTATGGGGTCACTGCTCCTTCCCCTGGGTCCCGATGCGCACACTACTTTGTGTGTACCCTCCAGAGTGGAGTCTCTGTTTCCCCCAGTCCTGTCAAAGTCCTGCAATCAAATCCTGCTAGCCTTCAAAGTCTGATTCTCTAGGAGTTCCTCCTCCCATTGCTGGCCCCACTGGTTAGGAAGCCTGACATGGGGCTCAGAACCTTCACTCCAGTGGGTAGACTTCTATGGTATAAGTGTTCTCCAGTTTGTGATTCACCACCCAGCAGTTATGGGATTTGATTTTATTGTGATTGCGCCCCTCCTACCATCTCATTGTGGCTTCTCCTTTGTCTTGGGATGTGGGGTATCTTTTTTGGTGAGTTCCAGTGTCTTCCTTTCAAGGACTGTTCAGCAGTTAGTTGTGATTCCGGTGCTCTGGCAAGAGGGAGTGAGGGCATGTTCTTCTACTCCGCCATCTTGAAAGAATCTCTGCTCTAAAGGTAGTTTTTAAAAGATGTGATTAACATTTAAATCTGTAGAACTTAAGTAAAGCAAAGGACACTCATAATGTAGGTGGGCCTCATCCAATCGGTTGAAGGCCATAAGAGCATTAATTGAGTTCTGTGGAAGAAGGAATTCTACCTCCAGACTACTTTGGGATTAAAGACCTTAACGTCAACGCTTGTCGGAATTTTCAGCCTGTCAGCCTGCCCCACAGATATTGGACTTGCCAGCCGCTACATTTTGTAAGCCAATTCCTTAAATAAATCTCTGTCTTTCTTTCTCTGTGTACATATGTATATATGCACATTTATGTATGTACATCCATCTGTCTTTCTGTAGTTATCTGTATGGATATGTACATCCTGTTGGTTCTGTTTCTCCTGAAAACGCTGACTAATACATATAGCTCATTTTAAACGAATTTATCAGAAAGATGGGTAAGAACATGTTTTTTTTTTTGCGGTACGCGGGCCTCTCACTGTTGTGGCCTCTCCCATTGCGGAGCACAGGCTCCGGACACTCTGGCTCAGTGGCCATGGCTCACGGGCCCAGCCGCTCCGCGGCATGGGGGATCCTCCCCCACCAGGGCACGAACCCATGTCGCCTGCATCGGCAGGTGGACTCTCAACCACTGCGTCACCTGGGAATCCCCAGAACATGAATTTTTGAGTCAAAAAGTTCTAGGGATCCAGACGTGGAGAATGGACTTGAGGATATGGGGAGCGGTAAGGGTAAGCTGGGAAAAGTGAGAGAGTGGCATGGACATATATACACTACCAAATGTAAAATAGATAGCTTGTGGGAAGGATCCACATAGCACAGGGAGACCAGCTCGGTGCTTTGTGACCACCTAGAGGGGTGGGATAGGGAGGGTGGGAGGGAGACACAAGAGGGAGGGGATCTGGGGACATATGTATATGTGTAGCTGATTCACTTTATTATACAGCAGAAAGTAACACACCATTGTAAAGCAATTCTACTCCAATATAGATATTAAAAAAAAGTTCTAGGGTTTGAATTCTAGCTTTGCAATTTGTTAACGTTCTCACCTTTGTGAATTTTTTTAAGCTTCTCTAATCCTCATTTTTTAACAGCCATAAAATAGGAATAATAAAAATAATAACACATTGGAATTTGACTGTATGCCTGATGCTCTGTTAAATGTTTCACACACATTATTTGCTATTCACAACAACCCTCTTAAGCAGGGCAGTGATATGGACACATTTTCGTCTTATCAAGTTTCACTCTTCAGGAAAGAACAATGTGGCGGCTGGTGCATGCACACATGCAAAGAGAAGGTACGAGGCTCTGTGCTGCGAGAGACAGGCACCTGGCTGTCCGTGTGCTCTCCACTTCAGCAATTTTGGACTTTGGTAGTTTCTCCTGAACTAACACTAGCACTTATTAAAAGATTTACCTGAGCTTATTAAATAGATCTCACCATTACCAATGCAAAAATGGCAAATAAGCCTCACTCACTTTCCTCTGAAGCTGACAGTTTGCAAAATTCCCTCAAATTCGCCCATAGACAGGCTCTGACCACATCTGGGATTGAAGATGCTCCAGCTGCTTTTCTCTGTAGGATCAATGAGATTTTTTGACGATGCATGCTGATGAGTCCAGAATGCTGCCAATATCTCTTTGTAGTCTCTCTGAATGGAAACATAAATGTTTTAGATGACTGAGTCCCTTTCTTTTCACTGTGGTAGTACCCATTTCTCTTATTCTCAGGGAGGTGAAAATTGTTGGGACTGTTCACCGCCTATATGTCCATGAATTTGTGCTTTCCTGCTACCAATATTCCACGATCCTAAAGGACCTCAACAGAAATTTTGAAGGGATAGTGTTAAATGAAAAGTCAACTTCATGTCTTCATATAAGTGCTCTGATGCTTGTTTTTTCTCTTAAATCTACTATCCAATATTCCTCACTTCTACTTTTAATTTTTAATATATAGGGCTGGATGATATACCACAGGTATTGTTTAGTTTTTATTCTTAAGTAAGAAGTTAACTTCCTAGACATCTCTTGCAATGTCCAAATTGCCTTAAAAACCAAATCTTAAGTAATAGCTGTTCTCTAAGTTCTCTCTGTGTTTCAGGTATTGGGGTAAATGCATTATCTCAATCAATTCCAAAAAAATTTCAATTGAGAAAGTTATTCATATTGGAGTTCATTTAAACTCATGCTTAGAAATGGTACCCCACATCCCCCAGGTCAGGCTACCATGGAGTGGTGAAGCTGGGTGCTACTAGAGTTGCATTGCCCACGAGCTGGACAGCCAGCAGGGCCTTAAAGTTTGCATCCCCTCCGGCAGTCCTTAGCCAATGCCTGCTCAGGATGGATTATGAAAGCCCAGCTCGCTTTCCTTGGATTGGGGATGATTCTGAGGCCTAAGTTCCACTCCAGAGGTCCTCTTTTATGGCCCGAGTTCACGCGCATGCTCAGCTTCCATCCCTTCCCTGTCCTGTTTCTTTTGATTCCTTACAAGTCTTGCCTGGGACCCCATCCTTAAATGATCACTGGCACATGTATTTTTCCCCAGGGTCTGATACCGACCAAGCATTGTTAATATCAGAACATTTTCCCTTCTCTGTCCAACTTGAGATTCAGTCTAAAAAGTGCCAGTTATTCTTCTTTATAAGAGAAAATTCTGATTATGAGCAAGGATAATTAGATACATAGTGTATACACATACATTCATTCACCAAATATTTATGAAGTTCTTAATATGTGCAGTTTTTTAGTTTTGTTTCGTTTATATTTTATTTGTTTTTAACATCTTTACTGGAGTATAATTGCTTTACAATGGTGTGTTAGTTTCTGCTTTATAACAAAGGGAATCAGTTATACATATACACATGTTCCCATATCTCTTCCCTCTTGCGTCTCCTTACCTCCCAACCATCCCTATCCCGCCCCTCTAGGTGGCCACAAAGCACTGAGCTGATCTCCCTGAGCTATGCGGCTGCTTCCCACTAGCTAGCTATTTTACGTTTGGTAGTGTATATATGTCCATGCCACTCTCTCACTTTGTCCCAGCTTACCCTTCCCCCTCCCCATATCCTCAAGTCCATTCTCTAGTAGGTCTCTGTCTTTATTCCCGTCTTGCCCCTAGGTTCTTCAGGACCATTTTTTTGTTTGTTTTTAGATTCCATATATATGTGTGAGCATATGGTATTTGTTTTTCTCTTTCTGACTTACTTCACTCTGTATGACAGACTCTAGGTCCATCCACCTCGCTACAAATAAATCAATTTTGTTTCTTTTTATGGCTGAGTAGTATTCCATTGTGTATATGTGCCACATCTTATTTATCCATTCATCTGTCGGTGGAAACTTAGGTTGCTTCCATGTCCTGGCTATTGTAAATAGAGCTGGAATGAAAATTTTGGTACATGACTCTTTTTGAATTATGGTTTTCTCAGGGTACATGCCCAGTATACCATATGGGTCATATGGTATTTCTATTTTTAGTTTTTGGAGCAACCTCCATACTGTTCTCCATAGTGGCTGTAATTTACATTTCCACCAACAGTGTATGAGGGTTCCCTTTTTTCCACACCCTCTCCAGCATTTATTGTTTGTAGAATTTTTGATGATGGCCATTCTGACTGGTGTGAGATGATATCTCATTGTAGTTTTGATTTGCATTTCTCTAATGATTAATGATGTTGAGCATTCTTTCATGTGTTTGTTGGCAATCTGTATATCTTCTTTGAAGAAATGTCTACTTAGGTCTTCTGCCCATTTTTGGATTGGATTGTTTGTGTTTTTGATATTGAGCTGCACGAGCTGCTTGTAAATTTTGGAGATTAATCCTTTGTCAATTGATTCATTTGCAAATATTTTCTCCCATTATAAGGGTTCTCGTTTTGTCTTGTTTATGGTTTCCTTTGCTGTGCAAAAGCTTTTAAGTTTCACTAGGTCCAATTTGTTTATTTTTGTTTTTATTTCCATTTCTCTAGGAGGTGGGTCAAAAAGGATCTTGCTGTGATTTATGTCATAGAGTGTTCTGCCTATGTTTTCCTCTAAGAGTTTGATAGTGTCTGGCTTTACGTTTAGGTCTTTAATCCTTTTTTTTTTTTTTTTTTTTTTTTGCGGTACGCGGGCCTCTCACTGTTGTGGCCTCTTCCGTTGCGGAGCACAGGCACCAGATGCACAGGCTCAGCGGCCGTGGCTCACGGGCCCAGCTGCTCTGCAGCATGTGGGATCTTCCCGGACCGGGGCACAAACCTGTGTCCCCTGCATTGGCAGGCAGACTCTCAACCACTGCACCACCAGGGAAGCCCTTTAATCCATTTTGAGTTTATTTTTGTGTATGGTGTTAGGGAGTGTTCTAATTTCATTCTTTTACATGTACCTGTCCAGTTTTCCCAGCACCACTTATTGAAGAGGCTGTCTTTTCTCCATTATATATTCTTGCCTCCTTTATCAAAGATAAGGTGACCATATGTGCGTGGGTTTATCTCTGGGCTTTGTATCCTGTTCCGTTGATTTATATTTCTGTTTTTGTGCCTGTACCATACTGTCTTGATTACTGTAGCTTTGTAGTATAGTCTGAAGTCAGGGAGCCTGATTCCTCCAGCTCCGTTTTTCTTTCTCAGTATTGCTTTGGCTATGCAGGGTCTTTTATGTTTCCATACAAATTGTGAAATTGTTTTTTCTAGTTCTGTGAAAAACTTCAGTGGTAGATTGATAGGGATTGCATTGAATCTGTAGATTGCTTTTGATAGGGATTGCATTGAATCTGTAGATTGCTTTGGGTAGTAGAGTCATTTTCACAATATTGATTCTTCCAATCCAAGAACGTGGAATATCTCTCCATCTATTTGTATCATCTTTAATTTCTTTCATCAGTGTATTATAATTTTCTGCATCCAGGTCTTTTGTCTCCTTAGGTAGGTTTTTTCCTAGATATTTTATTCTTTTTGTTGCAGTGGTAAATGGGAGTGTTTTCTTAATTTCACTTTCAGATTTTTCATCATTAGTGTATAGGAATGCAAGAGATTTTTATGCATTAATTTTGTATCCTGCTACTTTACCAAATTCATTGATTAGCTCTAGAATTTTTCTGGTAGCATCTTTAGGCTTCTCTATAGTATCAAGTCATCTGCAAACGGTGACAGGTTTACTTCTTCTTTAACGATTTGGATTCGTTTTATTTCTTTTTCTTCTCTGATTGCTACGGCTAAAACTTCCAAAACTATGTTGAATAATAGTGGTGAGAGTGGGCAACCTTGTCTTGTTCCTGATTTTCGTGGAAATGGTTTCAGTTTTTCACCATTGAGGACGATGTTAGCTGTGGGTTTGTCATATATGGCCTTTATTATGTTGATGAAATTTCCCTGTATACTTACTTTCTGGAGGGTTTTTATCATAAATGGTGTTGAATTTGGTCAAAAGCTTGCTCTGTATCTATTGATATGATCGTATGGTTTTTCTCCTTCAATTTGTTGATATGGTGTATCACATTGATTGATTTGAGTATATTGAACACTCCTTGCATTCCTGGCATAAACTCCACTTGATCATGTGTATGATCCTTTTAATGTGCTCTTGGATGCTGTTTGCTAGTATTTTGTTGAGGATTTTTGCATCTATGTTCATCAGTGATACTGGCCTGTAGTTTTCTTTCTATATGACATCTTAGTCTCGTTTTGGTATCAGAGTGATGGTGGCCTCATAGAATGAGTTTGGGAGTGTTCCTCCCTCTGCTATATTTTGGGAGAGTTTGAGAAGGAGAGCTGTTAGCTCTTCTCTAAATGTTTGGTAGAATTCGCCTGTGAAGCCATCTGGTCCTGGGCTTTTGTTTGTTGGAAGGTTTTTAATCACAGTCTCAATTTCAGTGCTTGTGATTCATCTGTTCATATTTTCTATTTCTTCCTGGTTCAGTCTTGGAAGGCTGTGCATTTATAAGAATTTGTCCATTTCTTCCAGGTTGTCCATTCTATTGGCATAGAGTTGCTTGTATTAATCTCTCACGATCCTTTGTATTTCTGCAGTGTCAGTTGTTACTTCTTTTTCATTCCTAATTCTGTTGATTTGAGTCTTCTCCCTTTTTTTCTTAATGCGTCTGGCTAATGGTTTATCAACTTTATCTTCTCAAAGAACCAGCTTTTAGTTTTATTGATCTATGCTATCGTTTCCTTCATTTGTTTTTCATTAATTTCTGATCTGATGTTTATGATTTCTTTCCTTCTGCTAACTTTGGGGTTTTTTTGTTCTTTCTCTAACTGCTTTAGGTGTAAAGTTAGGTTCTTTATTTGAGATGTTTCTTGTTTCTTAAGGTAGGATTGTATTGCTATAAGCTTCCTTCTTAGAACTGCTTTTGCTGCATCCCATCGTGTTTTCATTTTCATTTGTTTCTAGGTATTTTTTGATTTCCTCTTTGATTTCTTCAGTGATCTCTTGGTTATTAAGTAGTGTATTGTTTAGCCTCCATGTGTTTGTATTTTTTACAGATTTTTTCCTGTAATTGATATCTAGTCTCATAGCATTGTGGTCAGAAAAGATACTTGATATGATTTCACTTTTCTTAAATTTACCAAGGCTTGATTTTTCACCCAAGATATGGTCTATCCTGGAGAATATTCCATGAGCACTTGAGAAGAATGTGTATTCTATTGTTTTTGGATGGAATGCCCTATAAATATCAATTAAGTCCATCTTGTTTAATGTATCATTTAAAGCTTGTGTTTCCTTATTTATTTTCATTTTGGATGATCTGTGCATTGGTGAAAGTGGGGTGTTAAAGTCCCCTACTATAATTGTGTTACTGTCAATTTCCCCTTTTATGGCTGTTAGTAGTTGCCTTATGTATTGAGGTGCTCCTATGTTGGGTGCATAAATATTTACAATTGTTATATCTTATTCTTGGATCGATCCCTTGATCATTATGTAGTGTCCTTCTTTGTCTCTTGTAATAGTCTTTATTTTAAAGTCTATTTTTTCTGATATGAGTATTGCTACTCCAGCTTTCTTTTGATTTCCATTTGCATGGAATATCATTTTCCATTCCCTCACTTTCAGTCTGTATGTGTCCCTAGGTCTGAAGTTCATCTCTTGTAGACAGCATATAGATGGGTTTTGTTTTTGTATCCGTTCAGCAAGCCTGTGTCTTTTGGTTGGAGCATTGAATCCATTCATGTTTAAGGTAATTATCAATATGTATGTTCCTATGACCATTTTCTTAATTCTTTTGGACTTGTTTTTGTAGGTCCTTTTCTACTTGTGTTTCCCACTTAGAGAAGTTCCTTTAGCATTTGTTGTAGAGCTGGTTTGGTGGTGCTGAATTCTCTTAGCTTTTGCTTGTCTGTAAAACTTTTGATTTCTCCATCAAATCTGAATGAGATCCTTGCTGGGTAGAGTAATCTTGTTTGTAGGTTTTTCTCCTTCATCACTTTAAATATGTCCTGCCACTCCCTTCTGGCTTGCAGAGTTTCTGCTGAAAGTCCCTTATGGGGATTCCCTTGTGTGTTATTTGTTGTTTTTCCCTTGCTGCTTTTAATATTTTTTCTTTGTATTTAATTTTTGATAGCTTGATTAATATGTTTCTTGGTGTGTTTCTCCTTGGTTTATCCTGTATGGGACTCTCTCTGCTTCCTGGACTTGATTAACTATTTCCTTTACCATATTAGGCAAGTTTTCAACTATTATCTCTTCAAATATTTTCTCAGTCCCTCTCTTTTTCTTCTGGAACCCCTATAAGTCGAATGTTGGTGAGTTTAATGTTGTCCCACAGGTCTCTGAGTCTGTCCTCAATTCTTTTCATTCTTTTTTCTTTATTCTGCTCTGCAGTAGTTATTTCCACTATTTTATCTTCCAGGTCACTTATCCATTCTTCTGCCTCAGTTATTCTGCTGTTGATCCCTTCTAGAGAATTTTTAATTTCATTTATTGTGTTGTTCATCACTGTTTGTTTGCTCTTCAGTTCTTCTAGGTCCTTGTTAAACTTTCTTGTATTTTCTCCATTCTATTTGTAAGATTTTGGATCATCTTTACTATCATTATTCTGAATTCTTTTTCAGGTAAACTGCCTATTTCCTCTTCATTTGTTAGGTCTGGTGGGTTTTTGCCTTGCTCCTTCATCCTCTGTGTGTTTCTCTGTCTTCTCATTTTGCTTAACTTACTGTGTTTGGAGTATCCTTTTCCCAGGCTGCAGGTTCGTAGTTCCCATTGTTTTTGGTGTCTGTCCCCAGTGGCTAAGGTTGGTTCAGTGGGTTGTGTAGGCTTCCTGGTGGAGGGGACTAGTGCCTGTGTTTTGGTGGATGAGGCTGGATCTTCTCTTTCTGGTGGGCAGGTCCACATCTGGTGGTGTGTTTTTGGGTGTCTATGGCCTTATTATGATTTTAGGCTGCCTGTGTGCTAGTGGATTGGGTTGTGTCCCTCTCTTGCTAGTTGTTTGGCATAGGGTGTTCTGCACTGTAGCTTGCTGGTCATTGAATGGAGCTGGGTCTTGGCATTGAGATGGAGATCTCTGTGAGATTTTCGCAGTTTGATATTACATGGAGCTGGGAGGTCTCTTGTGGACCAGTGTTGTGAACTTGGCTCTCCCAGCTCAGAGGCACAGCCCTGATGCCTGGCTGGAGCATCAAGAGCCTTTCATCCACATGGCTCAGAATAAAATGGGGAAAAAGAAGAAAGAAAGAAAGGAAGAAGTTAAAATAAAATAAAGTAAAATAAAATAAAGTTATTAAAATAAAAAATAATTATTATGAAAATAAATTTTTTAAGTAATAAACAAGAAAAAGAAACGGACAGACAGAACTCTAGGGCAAATGGTAAAAGCAAAGCTATGCAGACAAAATCACACACAGAAGCATACACATACACACTCACAAAAAGATAAAAAGGGAAAACAATATATATATCTTTGCTCCCAACGTCCACCTCCTCAATTTGGGATGATTCGTTGGGAGAGAAAGGGATTTCCCTTTCTATTCTTTTCTGGCACAGCTCCCGGGTCTCAGCTTTGGATTTGGCCCCGTCTCTGCGTGTAGGTCGCCTGAGGGCATCTGTTCTTCGCTCAGACAGGACAGGGTTAAAGGAGCCGCTGATTCGGGGGCTCTGGCTCACTCCGGCCGGGGGGAGGGAGAGGTACGGAGTGCGGGGCGAGCCTGCGGCGGCAGAGGCCGGCATGACGTGGCGCCGGCATGACGTTGCGCCGGCATGACGTTGCACCAGCCTGCAGCGCGCCGTTCATTCTCCCGGGGAAGTTGTCCCTGGATCACGGGACTCTGGCATTGGCGGGCTGCACAGGCTCCCGGGAGGGGAGGTGTCTCTTGCCTCTAAGGCAGGTCCAGACTTTTCCCCGGACTCCCTCCCGGCTAGCTGTGGCGCACTATCCCCTTCAGGCTGTGTTCACGCTGCCAACCCCAGTCCTCTCCCGGCGCTCCGACCGACCGAAGCCCGAGCCTCAGCTCGCAGCCCCGCCCGCCCCGGCGGGCGAGCACACAAGCCTCTCGGGCTGGTGAGCGCCGGTCGGCGCCGATCCTCTGTGCGGGAATCTCCCCGCTTTGCCCTCCGCGCCCCTGTTGCTGTGCTGTCCTCCGCGGCCCCGAAGCTCCCCACCCCGCCCCCCGCAGTCTCCGCCCGCGAAGGGGCTCCTAGTGTGTGGAGACCTTTCCTCCTTCACGGCTCCCTCCCACTGGTGCAGGTCCCGTCCCTATTCTTTTGTCTCTGTTTTTTCATTTTTCTTTTGCCCTACTCAGGTACGTTGGGAGTTTCTTGCCCTTTGGGAGGTCTGAGGTCTTCTGCCAGCGTTCAGTAGGTGTTCTGTAGGAGCTGTTCCACGTGTCGATGTATTTCTGGTGTATTTGTGGGGAGGAAGGTGATCTCCGCTTCTTGCTCCTCCGCCATCTTGAAGCTCCTCCCGGTGCAGGGTTGATCTAGGTACCGGGGGTTACCATGTCAAACACGGCAGCAAGGTCCCTGGTGTCATGGATTTACCTTCTAATAGTAGAATAGATATAATAAGTTTTTTTTTTTAAGAGACAAGATAATTGTCAATAATGATAAGCGATATGAAGCAATAGAACAAAAGGAGGGACTGATTTCAACATGGTGATCAGGGAAGGAGCATTGAGGTGAGGTAGCGGTGTTCTCCATGAGCTGAATGAAAAGAAGCTGCTGATGCTGTGAGAATCTGACACCCTGCAGAGGAGTAAACAGACCCACACTCCTAAGTGGGAGCAAGCTTTGGAGAGTTGGAAGAACAGAGAGAAGGCCAAAGTGCCTGGAGTATAAAGAGTGAGGGAAAGGGAGAAAAATGATGAGAATAAAGAATAGTTAGAAGCCAGATGATGGAAGACTTGTAAGCTATGGTACAAAGTTTGGTTTTTATTCTCTGGGCTACTACTGGAAGTTTGTATTTTAGAGAGATCACTCCAGGTGCACTGCTGAGAATTGAGGATGGAGGGGCAAGAGTGGAAACAAGGACCATTTAGCACATGATGGCTGTCGTTCACAAGGAAGATAATAGTGGACCAGACTAAGATGGTTCATTTGGATACGGAGAGATGTAAACAGATTTGGCTTTTGAGATCCGGCTGCCAAGACATGGAGATGGATTGGATGTGGTAAATGAGGGCATAGAAATTGTAGGATGGCTCCATGCATCTAGGGTTGAGCAAGGGAGCAGATGTGTGGCCATTTGCTAAGAGGGGGAAGCTGGGGCTTTGGGGATGGGATAAATCATATAAGTAGAAAAATACAGTATTTATTGAATACCTTTAGTTTTATAGAAGTTGAAATTCGTTTTGGTTCCCATGACCTTTAATGAAGAAATTAATAGCAGACAGTGCCTTTGGCAGTGAATGTGTTGCTTCTACGGTGAATAAGGTCCTTGCAAGAAATTCAGTTTTGTTCCACTATCAGGGGCGTTCTCCATGGGAAAGTCCTCCCCGTGGTTGTGAATTCTATTCCCAATTACACAAGGTCTCATTCTTTGACATGGAAAGAAGTGGCAACACCCACTGCAGTCACCCATAGGAATTTGGCTTTCATTGCCATGAATTGTGCACTTCCATGAATCCTGAAGATAAGAGTCGGAAAAAAAGAGTCAATACTGAGGAGAAGTGCCTGGTGTCTCGCTTCAAGGCTGAACCTGTGTCTACATTTCTCAAGCATGATTCTTACTCTTAAACATTGGAGAATGGCTTTTATAATGAGAAAAAATTTACCCTGTACCCTCAATGTCAGTGTTTACGTTTCAGCCATTTGGGTTCTAAGAAACAATTTTTTTTTTTCCTTAAAAGGGAAAGAAGTTATCGTAACTGTCAGTATCTTAGGGAAGATCGAACCTTTTACTGGTCTTAATGTCAGCCCGTAACAGGCTTCACAAGGTAGGATCTCACTGTCTGAGTTGACGAGGTTTGGCCTTTAGGGTTTTGGTGATGGATTCTCCCTGGGTGAGGTTAGGAGCCTAGAACCCCATTTTCTCACTGTATGTTCCTCATTTGGAAGTCTGCCATAAACAAATTTTGTATATTTCTTCAGCTTTTCCAGTGTAAAGATTTCTCTGTGTGTGTGTGTGTGTGTGTGTGTGTGTGTGTGTGCGCGCGCGCGCGCGTATGTTGAAGTTAGACAAGGTTTATGAAGAAATTTGTTTTTCATTTGTTCAGAGAAAACTTTTGGTTTCAAACAGGTGTCCCCTGATTAGCGCCCGGTGGTCCGTCCTGCAATGTCAGTGTCACGCCGGCAGATGGCAGTCACACCACACTGAGCTTTGGCATTAGGCAAAACTTTAGAAGCCGGGGAGTTTGTCCGGTTCACAGAGGGAGGGTGTGATGCACTCTGTACCTTGGTGGGAGGGGTAATATGTATGGAGACTAATTCCAGGGAATCCACTACATAAATCTATAAATTTGGCCTTGACGCTGAGGATATACTTAGTTGGAAAAGGAAACAAAACTGAGTAAAAACAAACTTAAATCTGTCAAAATGAGCTATGAGGTGAACATCCCAAGGTCTTGGGCTTATTCTGGGCTTTGTTTTACTGTGACATGGATCCATATAATCATAGTCGAGGAGCTGGCATGAAAACATAATGGCCAAGAGAATAAGCTGGGAACAACTGCAAAAATATTTTATTTTCAGGAGGATTAGCTGAGCTCTGGGTGGCTAGACAGGGTAGGGAAAAACAAAAGAAACTTGGAAGTGAAATGAGAAATCTTACAACTTTTTGTCTTCCATAGAGAGGGTATTTCCAAAGGAGTTCTTTATTGAAGGAATACTGCTTTTCCTCCAGCTAGAAGGGAGACATTGCATCTTTTGCTGTCATACCAGCTTCAACTTCATCAAGCTTTCCTGAATTTCTGCCACCACAGCCCAGCTGGTGTGGGTCACTCTTCCTTTCCCACCAGTTAGGTGGTTGCCTTGTTTTTTGTATAAGATGTGCTGGCTTTGGGACAGATGTAGGGGATACATGGCATTAAGAGGACATTCTTATTTCTCCACTTGCAGTGTGGTTTCTATGTCTGCGGAAAAGGCACATTTTATCTATGTTTGTTTTCTGGAGTGTGTCTCACCTAGGATGGCGTGGGAACAGGGCTCTAAGGAAAATAGCCACATCCATGGTTAAGGAGAACCCTTGAATCTCATGGCAGTGGACTACATAGGTCAGGAATTTCTGCAAAGGTTTCTTTTCCCAGAGAGCTACTGAAACCAGGGCTATTGTTTCTGATGCAAATTTTAAAGGAGATCCTAGAATAGCCAGTAACAGAACTCTCCACAAATTGTGATTAAAAGTGTACAGGTTTAAGCCCAAAGGTATCAATAAGAGACAGCAGCCTTCTGGCTCTACTTTCAAAGTTGGTTGAGGGTTCGCTTATTTTCCATTTAAATAAGTGGAGAGTTACATTATCATCCATCTGTATCTGATCAAGGATTTGGATACACTCTCCACTTGGGCTACAGATAGTTGGGGGTGTATTACCTGTTAAGAATTTAAAAACATAACCACACTGGCTCAAGTCAGTCGGCTTTTTAAATTACCACCATGCCCAGTAATTCCTAAGCCCTGAGAGTGAAAAAAGAATCTTTTTCTGGTCTACTTTTCAAGCATTTGCCATGATCGCAGCCGAGTTTCAATAACATATATTTATGCTTCAAATTAGCACATTCAGATCACCTCTTTAATAAAACATTGGGTTGTATATGAAAGTTAATTCAGAGAGCTCCCATCTCTGCACTTGGCCTCTGACACATGTGGGCTCAGCTACCAAGTTTATTTCCAGAAGAAGGTTCATAATGGTTTATAATCCCTGGAGCTTCCTCCCTGTGCAGTTTGTATTTCCAACTCCCATCATGCTGTATATGCCTGCATTTAAACAGTGCATTTGAAAGAAACAAAGATAGCAGTGTGTGATTTGTCTTTCCTGAATTATATATTTTCTGGTGTGAAGAAACCAGACATAAAAATATTTGCAAGCAGCCAGAATCGGTTTAATGATGCACTGACAACAGTGAGTTTCAAGATTGTTCCCTGAAGCTTGCTGCACAGAAATAGTGAAAAAGTTTACTCACTATGCAAACTGTAAGGAATTTGGACATTTACGTAGAAAAATGAATCAAATTCGATGAAAAATACCCACAGAAATAACAAAAGATGCTCATCTTACACTGCTGGAGAAATAATAAGGCAATGTTTAAATGTCCTAATCATTTTCACCAAGTTCTAGACATTAGTTCTAAAGCAGAAGAAAAACAAAAGTTTTTACTAAATGTAATAGAAAGGTAAGATGAATTTCTGATGAAAATATTTTAGTCAACACTTTTTAGTCAAAACTTTTCTGACGATGAAAAAATTTGGAATAATTCAAAGTGATACCAAAGAAATAAAGACATGGACAGTATGCATTTTCTTACTTTTTTTTTTGACATCTTTATTGGAGTATAATTGCTTTAAAATGGTGTATTTGTTTCTGCTTTATAACAAAGTGAATCAGCTATACATATACATATATCCCCATATCTCCTCCCTCTTGCGTCTCCCTCCCTCCCACCCTCCCTATCCCACCCCTCTAGGTGGTCACAAAGCACCGAGCTGATCTCCCTGTGCTATGCAGCTGCTTCCCACTAGCTATGTTTTGCATTTGGTATTGTATATATGTCCATGCCACTCTCTCACTTCTTCCCAGCTTACCCTTCCTTACTTACCCTTACTCGTGGAGGCACGAGTCCTCAAATCCATTCTCTATGTCAGCATCTTTATTCCTGTCCTGCCCTTAGGTTCTTCAGAGCCATAGTTTTTCTTTTTCTTTTCTGTTTTTTAGATTCCATATATATGTGTTAGCCTACAGTATGTGTTTTTCTCTTTCTGACTTACTTCACTCTGTATGACAGACTCTAGGTCCATCCACCTCACTACAAATAACTCAGTTTTGTTTCTTTTTATGGCTGAGTAATATTCCATTGTATATATGTGCCACATCTTCTTTATCCATTCATCTGTCGATGGACACTTAGGTTGCTTCCATGTCCTGGCTATTGTAAATAGAGCTGGAATGAACATTTTGGTACATGACTCTTTTTGAATTATGGTTTTCTCATGGCATATACCCAGGAGTGGGATTGCTGGGTCATATGGTAATTCTACTTCTAGGTTTTTAAGAAACCTCCATACTGTTCTCCATAGTGGCTGTATCAATTTACATTCCCACCAACATTGCAAGAGTGTTCCCTTTTCTCCACACGCTCTTCAGCATTTATTGTTTGTAGATTGTTTGATGATGGCCATTCTGACTGGTGTGAGGTGATACCTCATTGTAGTTTTCGTTTGCATTTCTCTAATGATTAGTGATGTTGAGCATCCTTTCATGTGGTGGCAATCTGTATATATTCTTTGGAGAAATATCTATTTAGGTCATCTGCCCATTTTTGGATTGTTTTTTTTGTATTTTCGATATTGAACTGTATGAGCTGCTTGTAGATTTTGGAGATTAATCCTTTGTCAGTTGCTTCATTTGCAAATATTTTCTCCCATTCTGAGGGTTGTCTTTTCGTCTTATGTTTTCCTTTGCTGTGCAAAAGCTTTTAAGTTTCATTAGGTCCCATTTGTTTATTTTTGTTTTTATTTTCATTACTCTAGGAGGTGGGTCAGAAAAGATCTTGCTGTTGATTATGTCAAAGAGTGTTTTTCCTCTAAGAGTTGTATAGTGTCCGGTCTTATGTTTAGGTCTTTAATCCATTTGGAGTTTATTTTTGTGTATGGTCTTAGGTAGTATTCTAATTTCATTCTTTTACATGTAGCTGTCCAGTTTTCCCAGCACCACTTATTGAAGAAGCTGTCCTTTCTCCATTGTATATGCTTGCCTCCTTTATCAAAAATAAGGTGACCATATGTGCGTGGGTTTATCTCTGGGCTTTCTATCTTATTCCATTGATCTATGTTTCTGTTTTTGTGCCAGTACCATCTGTCTTGATTACTGTAACTTTGTAGTATTGTCTGAAGTCTGGGAGCTTGGTTCCTCCAGCTCCATTTTTCTTTCTCAAGATTGCTCTGGCTATTTGCAACCTTTTGTGTTTCCATACATATTGTGAAATTTTTTGTTCTAGTTCTGTGAAAAATGCCATTGGTAGTTTGATAGGGACTGCATTGAATCTGTAGATTGCTTTGAGTACTATAGTCATTTTCACAATGTTGAGTCTTCCCATCCAAGAACATTGTACATCTCTCCATCTGTTTGTGTCATCTTTAATTTCTTTCATCAGTGTCTTATAGTTTTCTGCATACAGGTCTTTTGTCTCCTTAGGTAGGTTTATTCCTAGATATTTTATTCTTTTTGTTGCAGTGGTAAATGGGAGTGTTTCCTTACTTTCTATTTCAGATTTTTCATCATTAATGTATAGGAATGCTAGAGATTTCTGTGCATTAATTTTGTAGCTTGCTACTTTCCCAAATTCATTGATTAGCTCTAGTAGTTTTCTGGTGGCATCTTTAGGATTCTCTATGTATACTATCATGTCATCTGCAAACAGTGACTGTTTACTTCTTATTTTCTAATTTGTATTGCTTTTATTTCTTTTTCTTTTCTGATTGCCGTGGCTAGGACGTCCAAAACTATGTTGAATAACAGCGGTGAGAGTGGACATCCTTGTCTTGTTCCTGATCTTAGAGGAAATTCTTTCAGTTTTTCACCATTGAGAACGATGTTGACTGTGGGTTTGTCATATATGGCCTTTATTATGTTGAGGTAAGTTCCCTCTATGCCTACTTTCTGGAGGTTTTTTTTCATAAATGGGTATTGAATTTTGTCAAAAGCTTTTTCTGCATCTATTGAGATGATCATATGGTTTTTCTCCTTCAGTTTGTTAATATGGTTTATCATATTGATTGATTTACAAATATTGAAGAGTTCTTGCATTCCTGGGATAAACCCCACTTAATCATGGTGTATGATCTTTTTTTTTTTTGCGGTGCACGGCCTCTCACTGCTGTGGCCTCTCCTGTTGCAGAGCACAGGCTCCGGACGCGCAGGCTCAGCAGCCATGGCTCATGGGCCCAGCCGCTCAGCGGCATGTGGGATCTTCCCAGACCGGGGCACGAACCCGTGTCCCCTGCATCAGCAGGTGGACTCTCAACTACTGCGCCACCAGGGAAGCCCATATGATCCTTTTAATGTGCTGTTGGATTCTGTTTGCTAATCTTTGTTGAGGATTTTTGCATCTATGTTCATCAGTGATACTGGCCTGTAGTTTTCTTTCTTTGTGACATCTTTGTCTGGTTTTGGTATCAGAGTGATGGTGGCCTCATAGAATGAGTTTGGGAGTGTTCCTCCCTCTGCTATGTTTTGGAAGAGTTTGGGAAGGATAGGTGTTAGCTCTTCTCTAAATGTTTGATAGAATTCACCCGTGAAGCCATCTGGTCCTGGGCTTTTGTTTGTTGGAAGATTTTTAATCACAGTCTCAATTTCAGTGCTTGTGATTGGTCTGTTCATATTTTCTATTTCTTCCTGGTTCATTCTTGGAAGGTTGTACTTTTTGAAGAATTTGTCCATTACTTCCAGGTTGTCTATTTTATTGGCATATAATTGCTTGTAGTAATCTCTCACGATCCTTTGTATTTCTGCAGTGTCAGTTGTTACTTCTCCTTTTTCATTTCTAATTCTGTTGATTTGAGTCTTCTCCCGTTTTTTCTTGATGAGTCTGGCTAATGGTTTATCAATTTTGTTTATCTTCTCAAAGAACCAGCTTTTAGTTTTATTGATCTGTGCTTTTGTTTCCTTCATTTGTTTTTCATTGATTTCTCATCTGGTCTTTATGATTACTTTCCTTCTGCTCACTTTGGGGTTTTTTCATTCTTCTTTCTCGAATTGCTTTAGGTATAAGATTAGGTTGTTTATTTGTGATGTTTCTTGTTTTTTGAGGTAGGATTGTGTTGCTATAAACTTCCCTCTTAGAACTGCTTTTGCTGCATCCCATACGTTTTGGGTCATCGTGTTTTCGTTGTCATTTGTTTCTAGGTATTTTTTGATTTCCTCTTTGATTTCTTCAGTGGTCTCTTGGTTACTAAATAATGTATTGTTTAGCCTCCATGTGTTTGTATTTTTTACAGGTTTTCTTCCTGTTATTGATATCTAGTGTCATAGTGCTGTGGTTGGAAAAGATACTTGATGTGATTTCAATTTTCTTAAATTTACCAAGGCTTGATTTGTGACCCAAGATATAATCTATCCAGGACAAGGTTCCATGAGCATTTGAGAAGAAAGTGTATTCTCTTGTTTTTGGATGGAATGCCTATAAATATCAACTAAGTCCATCTTGTTAAGGTATCATTTAAAGCTTGTGCTTCCTTATTTATTTTCATTTTGTATGATCTGTCCATTGGTGAAAGTGGGGTGTTAAAGTCCCCTACTATGATTGTGTTACTGTCGATTTCCCCTTTTATGGCTGTTAGCATTTGCCTTATGTATTGAGGTGTTCCTATGTTGGGTGCATAAATATTTACAATTGTTATATCTTCTTCTTGGATTGATCCCTTGATCATTATGTAGTGTCCTTCTTTCTCTCTTGTAATAGTCTTTATTTTAAAGTCTATTTTTTCTGATACGAGTATTGCTACTCCAGCTTTCTTTTGATTTCCATTTGCATGGAATATCTTTTTCTATCCCCTCACTTTCAGTCTGTATGTGTCCCTAGACAGCATATATACAGGTCTTGTTTTTGTATCCATTCAGCCAGTCTATGTCTTTTGTTTGGAGCATTTAATCCATTTACTTTAATGGTATTTATCAATATGTATGTTCCTATTACCATTTTATTAATTGTTTTGGGTTTGTTATTGTAGGTCTTTTCCTTCTCTTATGTTCCCTGCCTAGAGAAGTTCCTTTAGCATTTGTTATAAAGCTGGTTTGGTTGTGCTGAATTCTCTTAGCTTTTGCTTGTCTGTAAAGGTTTTAATTTCTCCTTCGAATCTGAATGAGATCCTTGCTGGGTAGAGTCATCTTAGTTGTAGGTTTTTCCCTTTCATCACTTTAAATATCTCCTGCCACTCCCTTCTGGCTTGCAGAGTTTCTGCTGAAAGATCCACTGTTAACTTCATGGGGATTCCCTTGTATGTTATTTGCTGGTTTTCCCTTGCTGCTTTTAATATTTTTTCTTTGTATTTAATTTTTGATAGTTTGATTAATATGTGTCTTGGTGTGTTTCTCCTTGGATTTATCCTGTATGGGACTCCTGCACTTCCTGGACTTGATTGACTATTTCGTTTCCCATATTAGGGAAGTTTTCAACTATAATTTCTTCAAATATTTTCTAAGTCCCTTTCTTTTCCTCTCTTTTTCTGAGACCCCTATAATTTGAATGTTGGTGCATTTAATGTTGTCCCAGAGGTCTCTGAGACTGTCCTCAATTCTTTTCATTCTTTTTTCTTTATTCTGCTCTGCGGTAGTTATTTCCAGTATTTCACCTTCCAGGTCATTTATCCGTTCTTCTGCCTCAGTTATTCTTCTATTGATTCCTTCTAGAGAATTTTTAATTTCAATTATTATGTTGTTCATCCTTGTTTGTTTGCTCTTTAGTTCTTCTAGGTCCTTGTTAAATGTTTCTTGTATTTTCTCCATTCTATTTCCAAGATTTTAGATCTTTACTGTCATTACTCTGAATTCTTTTTCACGTAGACTACTTATTTCCTCTTCATTTATTTGGTCTGGTGGGTTTGTACCTTGCTCCTTCATCTGCTGTGTTTTTTCTCTGTCTTCTCATTTTGCTTAACTTACTGTGTTTGGGTTCTTCTTTTCTCAGGCTGCAGGTTCGTAGTTCCTCTTGTTTTTAGCGTCTGCCCGCCCCCAGTGGCTGAGGTTGGTTCAGTGGGTTGTGTAGGCTTCCTGGTGGAGGGGACTGGTGCCTGTGTTCTGGTGGATGAGGCTGGATCTTGTCCTTCTGGTGGGCAAGACCATGTCTGGTGGTGTGTTTTGGAGTGTCTGTGGCCTTATTATGATTTTCGGCAGCCTCTGTGGTAATGGGTGGGGTTGTGTTCCTGTCTTGCTAGTTGTTTGGCATGGGGTGTCCAGCACTGTAGCTTACTAGTTGTTGAGTGAAGCTGGGTCTTAGCGTTGACATGGAGATCTCCGGGAGAGCTTTTGCTGTTTGATATTATGTGGAGCTGTGGGGTCTCTGGTGGACCAACGTCCTGAACTCGGCACTCCCACCTCAGAGGCACAGGCCTGACACCCAGCCGGAGCACCAAGACCCTGTCAGCCCCATGGCAGGCTCTTTTTGGCCCTCGTCTTCCAGTTCTCAAGCCACCACACGTCAGCCACTTCCCCGCCCTCAGAGTTTCCAGTGTGCATTTTCTGAAATTTATTTTGAAATGGGATTTTTATGAGACTTTGCCCAGTTTTAGATTAAGTTGTTTTTAATGTCTCTTGTTTCATGTGAAAGAAACTTTATGATATTAAAATTAATTTTAAAAAGTGGTCTTCCATCAACTGTCAGTGAACACAGATTGACCAAAAAAGTCTATATTGTCTTGAACATAAATATGTGAAAAAAATAATTTTGACAAAATCATTGTCTAATTTGTAGAACATTAAAACTAGAAAAGCAGGAACTCCAATTTATTGATCCTAATACAATGTTCAATATGTAAGTATACATTTTTTCCCTTTAAAAATACAGCAATGCAATTAAAATGATTAATCCATTACCTTTTTTCCTTATGTTGTTTCCTTATGTTTCATATTTATTTTGGTTTTTATTTTAAAAATTTAAGACATTATATATGTAGTGTAAGCCCTGATGGTTGGCTTTTCTTCTGGTAATGCAAGTGCCTAACTTAAGCTTTGATTGCTCAGACATCCACTTCAAAGTTTGCTATCTAGAATAAACACATTTCCAGCCATGCAGATGGATAAAGAGCCAGGCCACCTCCCCACACTGAAGCTCCTCTGTTTTAGAGACCTTGGTTGATCTCAGTAATGGACCATTGGACCACTTGTTTTTTCTCTTCCTGTACTTTAAATTCCAGCTCTTATATTTTAAATTCACCAATAAAGAGTTGAGACCACAAAACCCTAGGCCCCCACCATGTCCCCCCAATAAAAGCTAACCCCTAGGCCCTGTTTGCTCTTCTCTCTCTCTCCCCCTCTCTCCATCCCTTTCCCCCTCCCCTCCACTTCCCTCCCTTCCTCCCCCACTCTCTCTCTCAATCCCCCACCCCCCCGCCATAGCCTCACTGTATAGCCCCAGGTATGCCATGTGCTTTCCAGGACCTGTGAGTAATAAACCTTTTTTCCAGTTTCCTGGTCATTATTGCTGAGGGCATCTTACCATCTTAAAAAGAACCACAAGAATTGGTCCAACCACAATATTGGTTATGGATAGGCTGAGGGCATCACAAAACAATATAAAAAGTTCTATAAAATAAAAAATTCATTCTGCTTCTATTTTCTGACCATTATTGTTTTTTCACTTTGTGCCATGTTACTCAAAATAATTTTCTCATGTCAAGGAAGAGGGTGTTAAAAAATGATCCTCTGGATGGCAAATATGCTAGGTAGAACATGCTGGCCTTTCACCATATTTATTGTTTATTTATTGGCTGTGCTATAGTAGCAAAGAAACTCTGAAATCTCAATGGTTTAAGCCAATTAAAATTTGTTGCCTTCTAGCACAAAGTCAAATATCAAAGTTCCTGATTGGATGGCACTTCTTGGTGGTTCTCTGCCAGGAGAGACTCAGGGATGCACCATCTTGAGCCTTTGCCATGTTGTCACTTCACAGTTGCCCTGGTCCTGTCCAGCTAGCTGGTGGGGAAGATGGGGAAGGAGAAATAGGGGTGAGAGAATGTTGAAGATTAGGCAAGATATTCTATGGACAGGTCTGGGAACGGCACACATCACTCTCATCTGCATTCATTTGCCCAAATCCTGCCATCTGGTACCAACCTAACTACAAAGAAGCCTAGGAAATATAGTTTTCCTGTGTGACACAGAAGAGGGAACAGGATAGGTGGAGAGTCAGTTCTGTCACTCCATCTGTGTTCAAGCTGCTATTTCTGCATCTTTCTACCATTGTAGTAGCTTGTTAAATGGTGCCTCTGCGATCTCTCCCTGTTCCCAACCATGTAGATTACTAACAGTCAGTGGTTTTCAAAACAAGCAAGTGAACTGCTCTTTTTTAAATAAAGTATTCTATGCAAACCAGTATATTAAAAATAGTTAAATACATAACTGTTCTTGTTGGAGTAGGAGTGCGCAGTCAAAAGCGTTATTTAATTTTGCCCTTTTCATTAGCTCACACATGCTTCTCCTCTAGCACACCCCAGCCATTCCTGGGACCCTAAGTCATCTTTGTGTACTTCCTGGGCTCTGATTAACAGAAGTGGAAAAGCATTTCAGAAGGTAAAGTGGGACCGTTGATGCTTTAGAACAGGAAGTGTTGTTTAAAGAGATTAAAGTTCAGACTGTGGCATGTAGGGGTGCCGCACCCTACCCGGTATTTGAAACTTTATCCTATTCAACTCTACTAATGTTCCTTAAAAGTGTCCTACTCTTTTCAACCTTGATTCCATATATGCAAGCTTTTAACATGGTTTTCAATGTTGAACTTGTTTATTCAACACTGAGTGCTGGGCAGCAGTAAACTATGATAGAGACTCTGCATCAGGGGAAAGAATTCTCTTAGTATAAAAGTAAATGAAAAACTCTGAATACAAAGCTGAATGTGTGATGTGATATTAATAATATAGAGAGAAGTTCTTTCTCTATATGTAAAGATACATGTTGAGTCACTTGTTTGTTTATGTGGCCCCTTGGGTGGGTTCAAGTCCCATCAAAGAGGAATCAAGCCAAAAGGCTGCCTTACTTTCCAGGAGCCCAAGCCAATCTGCTAAAGCCACCATACCAGGAGCAGGAGTTTTCTCTTAGTTCTGGAATTTCCTCCTGTGCTAGGAAGGCCCCTGGGAGGAATAGCAGGCATGATCGCCTGGATGGTAGAATATTTAGTTTATTTGTGCTGACTGACCAAGGCAGACCTCTGTGCTGCACATGCAGGCTGGAAGTCTGTCTTGTTTATAAGCCAAGACTAAACTCTGTGGTCTCATGTTTGTGATCCCCTTAGTATATCTCCCAAACTTCCCACCACTACCACTAGGCAGAATCAGCTGAAGCATGGTCGGTTCCATCCAATTTAGTGTTCACTGCACGTCCATGGGACTTTTCTCATGATATCATTGGCCCCAGTAGAGGTTTACAGCCAGGCTGCTAGTTGTAGAGTAGACCTATTGATAGTTTCACCTCTTTAGAGACCTTCTCCTCATTTGGCCTGGACCCAAAGCATTCCTACCTCATTGCATGCTTAGGATTCCAGGAATGTAAACACAGTCCTCAAGGAATTTAAGACATCGCAGTGAAAACATTTCCAACTTTTCATTTTTATGTATTTGAAATTATTTTCCCCTGAAACAAGTCTGAAATTTCTAATTTAATTATTACATATACTTTGGATTACTTTACACACACTAGATGCCAGCTCTTCACCCTGTTGTCGGAATAAGGTATGGGCAAAACATCCTTCTGTAAACATGAGTTTTATCACAAGCTTTTTTCTACATAAGATCATATAATTTTTTTCCTTTATTCTGTTAATATGGAACATAACTGACTGATTTTCAAAATATTAAACTAAATTTACATTCCTGGAATAAACTCAACTTTGTTGTGTTGTATAATCTTTATGGCTATGTCATTTGTATTACTTAAATAAGTGAAATGGCCAAATTTATTTATTTTTATTGTAATGTTCTGTCTGTTAGCAAGTTCGTGTCGGTTGCATGAAATGAATTGGGAAGTGTTTGCATGCTTTTCGGTTCTCTGCAAGATTTTTGTGTAAGATTGGTCTAATTTCTCGCTTAAAGATTTGATGTAATTCTCAATGATTCCATCTGTACCTGTAGTCTTTTTGGTTTGGTGTGGAATGATTTTTAATTGTGGTTTCAGTTTCTTTAACAGATATAAAATTATTCTGATCTTTGTCAGATAAACAATATTTGGGACATATGAAAACTAAAAAATGCTCCGTTGTTTATCTGAAATTCAAATTTAACCACATCCTGTATTTTTGTGGCAACCCTATAACGTCCTTATTATATTTTGAATGACTGAAAGAGTAATAATCGTCTGCCTTCTTCTCTATTAGCAATTATTTGTGCCTACTCTCTCTCCTTTTTCTTGATTAGTCTCATTAGAGATTTATCAATTTAATTAGTCTTTAGAAAGAACTAACCTTTGGGTTGTTTATTGTCTTTACTGTATGTTTTGATTCCAGTTAATTTCTACTCCTGTTTATTTTTTTCCTTTCTCTTGTTTCGCACTTAGTTTGCATCTCTAACTTGTTGAGATGATAATTTGATCTTTGATTCTGAGGAGAGAAGAAGCCTCTGGTTCATCCTGGGTTACAGAGTTGAGGCCACAGAAACTAAGCAGAAGGAATTTCTCCAAGTTCCCCATTTTAGTCATATTTCTACTTAAGATTTCCCTCTAGATTCTGCATATATATATATATATATATATGCATGCCATATTAGAATATATAAGGGACCTCTAAAACAAAGAACACATTTACCCACCATTTTACACAGGGCTACACAGCACACCAGCGCTTTGGCTTCCCAGGTATAGCTAAGCTCCACTTACAACCCTCAGGCCAAAATTTCTGTTGACCTGGACTCTCCAGGATAGAGCTTCAATATTGGCCATCCTGAAGTCTTCCTAGGTTGGTGCATCGGGGGAAGTCATGAACTTGAAGCCACTCCACCCCCTGGCCTATCGTTTTGTCTTTGTTTATCTGATTTAATTAGGTAAAATGCTGTGCAAAATGTCTTTAGCAGCTAGGTGAAAGTTAGCTTATAAGTAAATATCAGTTTTCACTTTAACTGTAGATGATAAAAGATAAAGTGCTTTACCTAATTTGAAAGAGAATAGTTGCGCTGAATGCAAAGCAAGTCAGATTCTGTATTTATTTTTTTCACTGAAAGAGAAAAAAATTGGCTAGGAATAAAACTTTAGTGGCTTGTTTGTGGATAAGACACCCCATTTTTATCTGGAGTAGACTAAATTATTTTTTTCACACAAAGTGAATAATGGCTATATTTTTTTTGTTAATTTTTATTTTATTTTGGGGTATAGTTGATTTACAATGTTGTGTTAGTTTCAGGTGTACAGCAAAGTGATTCAGTTATACGTATACATATATCTTTTCTTTTTCAGACTCTTTTCCCATATAGGTTATTACAGAGTATTGAGTAGAGTTCCCTGGGTCCTTGTTGATTATCTGTTTTATATGTAGTAGTATGTATTTGTTAATCCCAAACTCCTAATTTATCCCTCCCCTTTGGTAACCATAAGTTTGTTTTCTAATTTTGTCAGTCTGTTTCTGTTTTGTAAATAAGTTCATTTTTATCATTTTTTAGATTCCACATATAAGTGATATCATGTTATTTGTCTGACTTACTTCACTTAGTATGACAATCTCTAGGTCCATCCATATTGCTGCAAATGGCATTATCTCATTCTTTTTTATGGCTGAGTAATATTCCATTGTATATATGTACCACATGTTCTTTATCCATTCCTCTGTCATTGGACCTTAAGGTTGCTTCCATGTCCTGGCTATTGTAAATAGTGCTGCAATGAACATTGGGGTGAATGTATTTTTTTGAATTATGGTTTTCTCTGTATATATGCCTGGGAGTGGGATTGCTGGATCATATGGTAACTCTATTTTTAGTTTTTTTAAGGAACCTCCATACTGTTCTCCATAGTGGCTGTACCAATTTGTATTCTCACCAACAGTGTAGGAGTGTTCCCTTTTCTCCATACCCTCTCCAGCATTTACTTTTTGATGATGGCCATTCTAAGCTGTATGAGGTGATACCGCATTATAGTTTTGATTTGCATTTCTCTAATAATTAGCAATGTTGAGCATCTTTTCATGTGCTTTTTGGCCATTTGTATGTCTTTTTTGGAGAAACATCTATGTAGATCTGCCCATTTTTTACAATTGGGTTGTTTGTCTTTTTGATATTGAGCTGCATGAACTGTTTGGGTATTTTGGAGATTAATCCCTTGTCGGTTGCATCATTTGCAAATATTTTCTCCCATTTTGTGGGTTGTCATTTCATTTCGTTTATGGTTTCCTTTGCTGTGAAAAAGCTTTTAAGTTTAATTAGGTTCCATTTGTTTATTTTTGTTTTTATTTTCATTACGCTAGGAGGTGAATCCAGAAAGATCTTGCTGTGATTTATGTCATAGAGTGTTCTGCCTATGTTTTCCTCTAAGAGTTTTATAGTATCTGGTCTTACATTTAGGTCTTTAATCCATTTTGAGTTTATTTTTGTGTACGGTGTTAGGGAGTGTTCTAATTTCATTCTTTTACATGTAGCTGTCCAGTTTTCCCCGCACCACTTATTGAAGAGACTGTCTTTCCTCCATTGTATATTCTTGCCTCCTTTGTCATAGATTAATTGTAGATGTATCTATTTTGAATAGCCATCTTTAGAAACCATAAGATTTTGAGATAGCAAGGGAAGTAGAACCTAGTGAGTCTCCAAGAGAGAACTGAGAAGTATAAATGGGCCGTTGTCCTACCAAATTCCAGTGTCTAAGGTTCTCACCACTGTCTCTTTCCTGGAACATTGGAAAGAAGCCTATGGTTTATTTCCTTTTTTTCCCATTGGTTCTTGAGACTCGCCATGTGCAGGGTTGCTCAGCTGACATGTCTGTGGGAAGGGGAAAAATGTCCTTTACAAAGGAATCAACTTTTGTGGTTACACATTTGGGGTTTGGGTAGACATTGGCCAAGTCCTTCTGAAATCTGAAACTTCCTTGAAATTCTCACCATTATGTTAATTTGTAGCAAATTGAGATCTTTAAAAAGCTGTGCCCCCCTCAAAAAATAAATAAATAGCTTTTGAAGCCACACAACACCATTCTATGTATACATACTATATATCATGGTTCAAATTTTAATGACAGGAAATAGCTTCTTTAGATTTAATGCTAAGATATGGGTTTGGGTGTGATTACAGGGTCAAGAAATAGATACTTTCCTTGTCCATAACCAGTTGCAACTCTGTATTATGTTTAAAATCAACACAAACAAACCTATGTTCCACTGACTGCCCTTTTGTATTAATTGTAAACTCTCTTGACAAGAACTTAGTAGAGGAACTCAAACAATAGGAGAGTTCTTAAGCTGCCTATAATGATTTCACTGTACTAATATGCTTTTTCATTTTTTATCAATCCATCTCTCTGTTCATGGATAGCTGGGGATGAAACTGTAAAGATTTATTCATGAATAATCTATCCTAGTGATGGGGGAGGATATACAACTGTCTATGCATTTATCTAAAAGGTCTTGATGTTTAAGATGAAACATCTACCTTATAATGGGAATAGAAAGGGAGGAGATAAATAGCACAGGGTGAAATAAAGAGGGTCTGGACCAGGATAGTAGCAATGGTGATGAAGAGGGCGAGGTAGATTAAACTGCTTGCAGGAGAAGAAAATCACAGAAGGTAAGAGTTTGGTTTTGAGCCCTGGTATCCTGATACTTCTACTTTCTATGGTACTAGTTGTATAATTCGTGCAGTCCAAGTTTTTAAAATTCTCTGAATCTTAGTTTCCTTATTTGTAAAACGGGATAATAGTGCCTACCTCTTAGGGTTTTTGTAATGGAGTAAATGAGATAGTTTGAAAAAAGTTATTAGCGTCCAGCGCCTCAAACATAGTAATTCAATACATGTTGGCTATTTTATTAGTCAGGATTCTCCAGAGGAACATAACCAATAGGACAGATACTATTCTATTTATTGTAAGGAATTGGCTCACACAATATGGAGACTGAGGAGACCCATGATCCTCTGGAGACCCGGGAGAACTGGTGGTATAGTTCTAGTCTGAGTCTGAAGACTTGAAAACAAGGAGAACCGGGTGTGTAAGTTCCAGTCCAAGTGCAGGAGAGACCAGTGTTCTAGCTTGAAAACAGAGCAAATTCTCCCTTTGCCGTCTTTTGTTCTATTCAGGTCTCCAGTAGGTTGGAGATGGCCCACCTGTGTTGGGGAGGGCAATCTACTCTACTCAGTCTCCCTCTTCAAATGTTCATCTCATCCAGAAACACTCCCACACATACACTTAGAGCAGTGTTTAAACAAATATCTGGGCACTCCATGGCCCAGTCAAGTTGACACCTAGAATTAATCATCACAGCTATTATAAGTACTACAGTGCTAGAACTGGGTGAGAAGTCACCTAGTATAGTTGAATTTGTATGAGATCTTAAGCCACATAGCCTTCCATTTAAATCCCATTACTGCCTTTTTCTATCTGTAAAACTTTGGTCAAGTTGCTTAATATCTCTGGCTAAATTATTCATTGACATATGTCAGATCTGAGCAGTTTTCTTGAGGGTTGCCTGGCAATAACACCATCCTTCCTCCTTCCTCCCCTCTCCTTAAAGCTATATTCATCTTTTGTAAAATGTCCACCTCCATCTTTACACTCCCAGAAAGGTCACTGGTGCTATTTCCAACAAGCTTTAACCTGTGTAAAAATGCTAGGATATGTATTGAAAGATGGCCCTTTTCCTTCTACCACAGACCCTACAGTTTAGATGTCTCACTGTATTACATACAAGCCCACATAGACCTATTGTATGCTTGTAACTCATATAATATTTTTATCAATTTTTTTCTGTGGTAAGTCTGCTAAGGATATGGACACTCTCAGATGTTGTTAAGGAGAGTGTGAATTGCGCTAACCAGTCTTTTCCACAAAATAATGTATGTATTCTTTGACCTAGACAATCTCATTTGGGGAAATATATCCCACAGATAAAAATAGCCTCTAAAATGCAAAGCTACAGTTAATAATATTTCCTGTATTGTTATTTGTAGTGGCAATAGAAATAACAGACTGAATATCTATCAATAGAAGGAAAATTGACTAAATTATAGTACTCCATAATACAGAATATAATGACCAGAGGGATGTCCATGACATATTATTAAGAAGAAAAGCAAGCAAGGAATCCATATGCATAAGGTGATCTGATGTTTGGAACATAATTCAAATATTTTATTTCTATATGTTTATATCTTTGTGTGAACATGTGTATTTATTTTGAATATAATTTTTTGGATCATAGAGAAAGGGGTGGAAGGATTCACACCAAGCCATTAACATTTATTACTTCAGGGTTGAATGGAGTAGAAATGAGGTAGAGTGAGATTGTTAATCTTAGATTTGATTGTTCTAAGTATTCTTAGATTTGATTATTAGAACAAACTTGCATTACCTTTTCAATTGAAAAATGAACCCTGTAAATGAAAGAAAAAATAAAGCTTGCACTACTATCTCATGAAATTATAAACCATCTACTTGGGAACACCTGTAATAGACATAATGAAGAATGAAATGGTAATTAGCAGGACTCGGATAAATAATCTTAACTTTGGAGTCAGAGGATGCCAGCAGTGATTGGTCTCCATGACGGGATTTGAGAAACTGGGATTGATACCTGCCTTCAAATGTAGTCACTCCTAGAGGGTCTTCTGCACCCTCACTTGTGCTTTTGAACTTGATTACTATGTGGGGTGACACATTAGGGAGTTCACACCTTGACAGGGGTTAGTTTATTGATTTTATTTAACCAACATTTATTTAATGAAATTCATAATAATAAATATTATTTTAATGAGATTTAAGTAACATTTAAATAATATCAATAAGTATGGGTGTCAATAATTTATTAATGTTATTAATTATTAACAATATTAATAGTGAAATCAATAAATTCATTGGCCACCTAAGAGAACAGGACATGCGGAAATGACATTCAAACAGCTAAGTGTCGACCAGGTGGTAATCATGGAAAGAAGGTATTGGAAGGATCCCCAAATTACAGCAATGCCCCATTCTGGTGGAATTCTTCTGTAGGAAGTGGGTTGGAGGAGGTATTAGAAAGTCATAGGTGCTCTCAGAACATAGGAAAAGGGGCAGGAGAAGCATGGAAAAGAATGATAGAGGCCCTGTAACCCTTGAGGGAGATCATCCAGCTTAGGGAATGAGAGCCGGGGGGAGGGAAGAAGAGAGAGTAACAGAGGTGAGAGAGAAGTTGGTACAGGGTATGCTTGGGCAGCTTAATCAGTGAGATCCTTTGGGCAGGTGAGAGATGAGCAGAGAAGATAAATGCCAGGAGGTGTGGAAGGGCCAGGACATGGGAGGTCATCCGAAACAAATATGCCTCATTTCAAGTTTGCCTAACGTTGGCCTTGCTTGTATTCAGTTTTATTCACCAGCCAAGTCAATTCCTAGGGGTAATTTATAAAGTGAGAAAGTATGAATTAACATCTTCATTTACATAATTATTTTTCATAACCAAGATGTCTTAAGCATCCAGAAAGTTTAATGTATCTCTGTGTGTATAATAGCTTCAAATGATATATTGGGATTTCTCCTTCTAAGATGCTTCATTCTCCTCTGGCAAAACAGAGCTTCTTGAAGGAAGGAAAAGAAATACTGCTCATCATAAAGTCATAGTAAAAATATAAGGGACTCAAGAAGTCAGTGTTGTAACAAGGATAAGAGACCCGCAAGAGGACAAGAAAACCTAGTTTTGACTTGAGGCGTCATGGAGTAGCTTTGACATCTTATGTAAAAGCCATTTAAATAATTTAGGTCTTTGTTATCTACATCTGTAAGATGGAAGGTGAGGAAATCTATGATTTCTGTGGTTTTGTGTGATACACAATTCCATTAGGCAAGGGATGTTTTTTGAAACTGATGGACAGGATTGGAGGGAGCAATGGGAGATGAAGATACAAACTTCAAAGTTATGGAGAATTAGTAGCTAAGGGTTAAAGTTTGGAGTCTCACTGACCCGGGTTCACATTGTGGCTCTACCATTTATTAGCAGGTGACCTTGGGGAAGTTTCTCTGTGCTTATTCCCCCATAAATAAAACTGAGGATAAGGACAGGTCTCCAGCTATCAACGTGGTGAGTGTTAAATGAAATAATACACGTTATGTGCTTCGTGATACCCGATGACCTGGAAGTGTTCAGAGTGTGGTGGAAAATAAAGTGAAACATTTCAGTTCATGTAAGAGACATGCTTTTCTTTTTTTTTTTTAAGTAATGGTTTTTCCCTCCAGATGGAAAAAAAAAAAAGGGTTTTGAGCATCTTGGCCATAAAAACACAGTGATTTAGCAATACATAGTAAACATATCACTTCACAACAGGAAGGAAGGAAGGAAGAATCAAGAGTTGAGCAAACAAAAGAGGAATATTATCCAGACAGGGAACTAACCAACTCAATGGCTAAAAATACTGTGGGATTGTCAAGGAAAGTGAGTTGTTCCTTGGGTCAGGAACCCTGTGATTTATAAAACCCAGCACATCCCCCTTCAGGAATGTTCTGTAGTGACCCTGTGGTCTCTCCATTTCCAGGACTTCCCTGCTTTTCTAGCCTCATTAGGGCTACTGATTGAGCCCTGTGCAAGTTTTTCTGTGAGGGTGTTGAGTGAGAGAAATGACCCTCATCACCACCATCGCATGATGCCTCAGGTTCAAAATCCTGTTAAGTGCTAACAACACCTTCCTCATCATAACCCTATCATGGGCTGACGCCAAGAGAGTAAATCCTTCCGTCTGCGGTATTTAACTCATTGTGAGAAAAATGAACGTTTCAGAAGCGGCAGCATTGTACGTGAATACAAACTTTTGGGCATGGAAATATGCGACCAACCAATGTTTTGGCCAAATTCAGACAAGCAACCAGTACTTACCCATTGTCTTCTCATTGTCTGATATACTGAAATAAGCCATGTTCCCTGCCCATGATGTGCTTACTTTCCAGCAGTGCCACACAGGAAATGGTGTTTGGAAGGAAAGAGCGACTTAACAGTGACAAGTTGAGATCATTGATATAAGTTCCTATCCTCCCGAAGTCCACAAACTGACGAGAGGAACAGAAGTGGAAGGGGAATGATTCTATAATACATGAGTTATAAGTACTGATACAACTGGGCAGAATGGGGGAAGTGGATATATAGAAGAAACCTACTGGAAAGTCCTACTGTGTACCCATGGGAAGCAGGTGGAGAATGTCTAGGCAAGTTTGGAAATCTTATTGAAATACTGAGAGAAAAGATTGGGTACCAAGTTGGAATCGAACTTCTTTCTCCCATTTCAACAGCTTTTTTTTTTTTTTCTGCAATTAAGAGAACAGGCCATTTTTTTTTTCTGATTTTGCCTACTTACCCTGATAACGTTTTTAGTAAAAATTAACATGAGTGAAATTATGACGGCATGGCACAAAAGTATCCAGAAAATCATCTGAGCTCAAAATATATCTCAGAAAAATTCTAATCAAAATGCTGGGTTTTATGGTGACATTATTCTATCATCATTAATGGTCTTGGACTAGCAGGTCTGGCCTTCCACCTTGCCCTGGTGTCCTCAATCTACACAAAGGATCATAGGTTGAGAGTGGAGGCAGCTCCGTGTCAGAGGCCCCAGGAGTGTCCCCGTATGAGCCGTCACATGTGGGTACACACGAAGGAGCAGGAAGGAGAGGAAAACCCTGCCTTTTCGGTAAAGGGCATATTTGATCTTTTCCAACCACAGCTGAGGACAAGGCAGGTTTCCTGGAAGAAGCTCAGGGGAGGGAAAAGGAAAATTAGAAGGCTTCATGTGAAAAGTTGGGGCTAACCTTGAATTCCTAATTGCCGCAGGTCTTAGAAGCATATGTCTGTCTGTGGTGTACCAGCCTTCAGCTGGGTGGCTCCTGGACCATGTCTCCTTAGTCAGTCCAGCCGATGGCACCAGCACCATCAGCCTCCTTCCAGGAAAGCAGTGCCCGTCCTCTCTGGTTTTCTGTTGAGTTGGTCTGGCCCTACTTAAGAGGAAAATAATTGGTATTCTTTACTTCTATGTCGGGCAGTAATTTCCCTTTGAACCACACTTCACATCAGGGCCAGCCCTCTGCAAAATTTCGCACTAGACGGCTTGTGTTTAAGCATTTCCTTCTTTCTCCTGGTGCCATCGCTCACCCTGTGCTTCTCCCTTCAGCCCCAATTTCTGGGACCCTCTGATCATCCTCTTACTGTCAGATATAACTGCGCCCTCATCACTGTGGCACCTGCACTTGGTCTGTGAACACTCCTTCCTTTCGGAATCGTCAACTTGCTTTAGAAGTTACCAGTCCTTTGTCTCATTCTGCCATGTGCCAGACACCACGTCAGGTGCCATGGCTACAACAGTAAACAAGACGTGGTACTTACGCTTCTGGAGTGTACAGAGCTTCACGAGATAGGCGAGAATATCCAGTCTCACCGCAAAGACGCAAAGGTGTGAGACAGCATCAAACATTGGAAGGAATGTCACTGCGGCAGAGCATGGAGGCCCCTAAGTACTTTCTGGGATTTGTTCTGGACAGGCCACTAGACAAGTGGACTCTAAACACAGGGATGAGTGTGAGCTTTATTCTGAGAGCTGTGGGAAACCCAAGGGAAAGTTATGCAAGAAGCTGTCAAGATCAGATGTGCAATGCAGAAGTGGCTCTTTTTTAGGTGGAGTCAGGGAATAGGGCTACCTAGTTTAAGTCAGAAATCCAGATGAGAGATGGGGTAGCTGGACCGAAGTAGTGGAAGTGTGGGTAGAGAAGAGAAGACAGATTTGAGAGATATTTAAGAAAGAGAAATTGTACATTTTAGGGATTGCTTATGCCATTGTTTGGGGAGAGGGAGGTGAGGCGTCTAGAATGGCTCTAAGGATTCTGACAAAGGTTGGGATGCCTTCCCAAAGATGTGGAATGCACAAAGTGTTGTTGATTGAAGACTCTTATTTTGATGGTAGTGGGTGTAGATGAGGCTTAACCCAAGCTCAAAAATGTATTAATCATTTCATGTGTTATTTTCTTACCAAAGTGGCATCAGATTGGTTTTATTAAGTTAAAATAAATAGCTTTCTTTTATTACATCCTTAGAGAATTTTGTTAATGCTGGCAATTTTAGAGACCATGGTAAAACGATTGAAGAAATGTCCTTCTTTCGGCTGGAGGGTGTGGTGGAGCGGGGTATGGAGCTGCCCGGAATCATTTTGTATAATCTGGGCCTCTGCTCACTGTGTTTCCATGTGATCCTGTACTCCCTGCACACTTAATTTTTCTCTGACTTAAAAAGAAAATCTCTAATTTCTATCCCCTCTATCCTTTAATTCATTCTTTTATCCCTTCCTGGGCCAGTATTGCCAAAAGCCTGCCCTCTGTACAAAGTGCACTAGCTACAGCACAAGAGACCTCCCAGTTATGTGTATCTGTAATCTGAAAGGGGAAGAATGAAGATTTCTTTCCCATGGACTCAGGATTCAGATAATCTCACTGCTGCCCAGAAGACATTTTGGGAGAGAGGTGATTACTGAACCAAGTAAACATTCCCAAATCCTTGCTATTTCCGTGACACACAAGCTCAGTGGTGTTAATAAAGCTTAAGGAAGCGAGATGCTTGGGAAATAAGAAAAATATTTTTAACGTTTAAAAGCTCCATGCCCCCCGGTTCCTTTGTTTCTATCAGTGCAGCTCTTAAAAATATTCATTCTTTCTCTCCCCTATTTCTTGATCTATGGGTATCAAGTGAAAGCCTTAAATTCCCCATTCTCCTACTCCCAAAACAATTATATTTCGTTAGGATGTGAGGAAAGAGAAAGAGCAACAGATCCGTCCCAGCAGTCAAAGAAGGAATAGCAATGGATGCGAATAGAAAAATGTTTCATAAACAACATGGAACCAGAAGTCTTGCAGTTTTTGTAGCTTAGACGTAATAGACAAATACTTCCACCATTCTTATGATCAGGCATCAGGCTACCTAGCGCCCTTCATCTGTCTTGTTGTGGGAAAGAACACATCCACTTGTTATGCAATGTGGACCTGGGAAGTGGTTTTGGATTGGTTTTGGCTTCTTTGAGATGGTTTTGGATAAGATTTTGTTATGAAAGCTAAACACAAGTTGTGATTGCATGCTATAAGAATGCCCCGTATTCATTGGCTGTTCAGTCTCCTAAACCCACATTGAAATCCTGTAGAACAACTGATGTCAGAGGCAATTTAGAAAGAAAAGGTTAAGAGTTAGCTACTGAAAAATAAGGAAATGGATTTGGGACTTGATTCTCTGGATGAGCAGTGTAGTTGCTAAGATAATGGACCATGCTCAGTTCCGCTCGGCGGAGGCACCTCCCTTGGATGTGTTTATCCAGGTGGCACGCCAGGACCCCTGCAAACTCAGTGACATAATCGGGGGTGAGCCTGGGAGGGAGAGGTCACAAGACATTCCAGTGGAGTTAAAGGTAGGGGAGAGATGTCACATTTGCTGACTCCCATTTTCCATCCTAAATAGAAAAACAGTGAATTGCTAGACTGTTATATAGAAATATGATATTCAATAATCAATAATAGCTGAACATTGAGCGGGAGAAAGAGGAGGGCGTATTCATTTGAAGGAGAATTTTGGAGAAATCTTTCGTTCTTCTTAAATTCTACGAGAATTACCATGACACTAAAATTACCATGAGAGAATTACCATGACACTGAAATAATTACCATGACACTAAAATAATAAGACTGGTTTTCTTGAGAGCAGTGGTCATTTATTGTATCCTCAGCAACCAAGACAGTTTCTGGTGTATAGTAGGTGTTCAATAAATGTTGACCGAATGAATATGTGATCAAATGCTTACATTTATAGACAGACATCCACATATCACATTCATAATATTTACATTATGACCCCTACAATAATATAAATTTCTTCCACCCATTATCTATAACAAAAAGTCAGCCACGTTTTTCTATAAAGGGCCAGATAGCCAAACTTTTAACTTTTGCAGGCTGAGAGGTAAAATTGAGAATATTATGTAGATGCTTCTGTAACACAAGGGAAAACAAATTTCCATTATATTTTACTGATGAAATTAAAAATATAATAATAATTGAGTATTCTTTTTTGTAATGGAATGAGAAAAATGGAATTTTCTTGAGGGGTAAGATTTCATTTAACTGATGTCCTCTATCATCAAAATATTTTGCAGATGTTCATCTGTTAATGTTGATGTGTCATATGAGATTTTAATTATTTCATTGAGTTTGAATTTTATATAATTTTTGCATGTCACTAAATATTATTCGTCTTTGATCATTTTTTTTCCTACCATTTGAAAGTATAAAGGGCATTCTTAGCTCTCAGGCCATAGAAACACAAGTGGCCCGTGGGCTGCACTTTGCTGACCTCTGATATATACCTACTGGTTTTGAAAAGCAGTTTGTTTATTTATTTATTTAAAAACCTGTCATAGAAAGTTGCATTTGAAAATTTTCATCTAATTACATTATTTGCAAACTCTCACAGAGCAGAAAAGTCCCTACATGTGACAGTTCTTTCTTTCTTTCTTTCTTTCTTTCTTTCTTTCTTTCTTTCTTTCTTTCTTTTAAATACTTTCATGTGAGTACTGGACTGAGAACCATACCAAAAATAATTCATTTTGATATCCTCTTGGTTAACCTGATAGCTTCACTCCTAAGCTGAGTATGATTCTTGGCTAAGATGGGCTAGAGGACAAGGACTTCACAAGAACTTCCTCTCCTGGGATAAAAATACAGTGACAAGGACAGAACCCTCAGGAACTGCCAAGTCCTCTGGATGCCCAAATTTGGAGTTATTTTTTTCATGTTGTCCTTTCGGTCGGAAATGCTTGAAATCCTTCTGTACCTTGTGAGCCTTGCTCCCCACTGTTGCTTCCAGGCTGTCTCTCCTCCTTCTCTCTCAAAACCCCAGATTCTTTGAAGTGAGTGTCTTTGACTTCCTTACCTGTCACCCTTCCCTGTAGCTCTCATGTCTCTACCTCCAAATTTCTTCCCCTCCTTCACTGTGTCCTCACCTCCTGGCCTCCAGTATTTCTCCTTAAATCACCACATAGGATCGTGGTGAAGGGCAGAGAATCTAGAATCAGATTGACTTGGTTCAAAGCCTGGCCCTATCACTTACTAGCTGTTCTCCATCTCTTAAACTATGGGTATAAAAAATAGTACCTACCTTGTAAGGACATTGTGAGGAGTAAATGAGATTGAGAAAAATGACAAATACTTAGAACCGTGCCTGTCACAGAGTGAACACTCAATATATTCAGAACCTTCACCATCATTGGAAGGTATCTGGTTCTTGTCAGTGTTGTTGACCCTCTGAATTAAGGACCCCTGGAACAGCCCAGGGTCTAAGCCTATTGATATCTGAGATAACTACTTCCAAATTATTTAAAATAATCTCAGGTGGGTCTCTGTGAATTGCAGTAGAAAGAATAATGATCCAGACCTCTCTATCCTTATTTCTTTGATCTCTTGAATTTGGTAGCATTTATCATTATTGACCTATTTCTCCTTCCTGAAACACATTTTTCGTTAGGCTTCTGTGACTCACAATCCCTCTCTTTTCCTGCCACCTAACATACTGTACCTTGAGCAACTTACAGTCTGCTTTTTCTTCACCAACACTCTAAATTTTGGTGTGACACAGGGCTCTATCTTTATCTTTCTTGGTTTGTTTATCTGCAGTGTTTCCCTAGGGTACGAATTCAATGAAATGGTATCTGTAAACTGAAGACTCTTACTTTTATATCTCCAGTCCCAATCCCCTTCCTGACTTGCAAATTCATTTACTTAGCTGCCTACATGACTTTCCATTTGGATGTCTAACAGGCATACTGTTCATAACATGGACAAAACAGAAGTATCCCTCCCCCTACCCACCTACTATATCTGTTCTCTCATAAGATTTTGCTATCTCAGTAAATGTCATTACCATATAACCTGTCATACAGGCCAAAAATCTAAGATTTGGGGGTTTTGATTATTTTATTCACACTCTACGTACAACCTTGTGTGTTCTTCCATCAGAATGTGTCCTGAGTCCGACCAGTGTTCACAAATCTCACTGCTGGAACTTGAGTTAAGTCTCCGTCGTCTCTGATCTGTGCTTCTACGATGGCCTGCAGCCTCACTGATCTCCATGCCTTCAAGTGGGCCCTCCCCTCCCATAATTCTTCCTTCAGAGTCATCATTCTAAAATACAAATTAGATTTCATCACTTCCCAGATAAAACTGTCCAATGACTGGTCCGGGAAGATCCCACATGCTGCGGAGCAACTAAGCCCATTTGCCACAACTACTGAGCCTGAGCTCTAGAGCCCACGAGCCACAACTACTGAGCCCGCATGCCACAACTAATGAAGCCTGCACACCTAGAGCCTGTGTTCTGCAACAAGAGAAGCCACTGCAACAAAGAGTAGCCCTCGCTCGCCACAACTAGAGAAAGCCCATGTGCAGCAATGAAGATCCAATGCAGCCAAAAATAAAAAGATAAATAAATAAATTAATTAATTAATTTTTTAAAAAAGTCAAACTCCTGGCTTTGCCTACTAAGCCCTACAGGATCCAGATGGTCCTCACCTCTCAAACCTCTTCTCATATTTCTCAACTCAACTACAGAGATCCACCTACCCTTACTTTCTTTTTCCCCTATGAACAGATCAGCCTTGTTCCCTTCTCAGAGTCTTTGCACATGATCTTCATTCTCTTTGGAACAATCTTCCCCATCCTATTCCCCACCCCTCACTTCCCACCCCACCCAGATTTCTGCATGGCTGCCTGGGACTTGTAATTCCGGACTAAATACACATCTCCTCCTAAGAGAGAGCTTCTCTGATGACACTAAGTAACCCAGCATCCACATTCACTCACCGCTACTATTTTCCTATTTTAACTTCTTAATGGTATATAGTAAAACATAAGTTACCTGTTTGTTTGTTTTACATAAAATTTTAGTCTGTTTTCCCAATGAAGATGTAAGCTCCTCAGGTGGAAGACTCTCTTGTTTAACTGTATCCCTGGATGTCAATTAATATTTGGAGTCTTGATATCAGATTCAAGCCCTTGCTCTTAGTTGCCAGGACTCCAGCTCTGCTGAGCGCATAAGTGTCTGTTGTCCCCTTTGCTTTCAGAGATCACTCATCCAGCTGAGATCAAGGCAAATACAGGTGCTACTGTTATTTACCACTTTTATCTGGGAGAATCTTTATACATCCTTTTCCACCTTCTTTTTGGAAGTAGAAGATATTTGGAAATCACACAAACTTTGAAGCTGGTTAGATATAGGTTTGAATATCAACCATGGCGTTAGGCAGATATTTTCACCTCTTAGTCTCAGTTTCCTCTTATGTGAAATGGTGATAATCTTTCCTATTTTTCAGAGGTTTATTTTATGTAATAAATAAGCAAATTTCACTGCATAAAGATAGCAATCAATATCATTACTCTCATTCTTTCTTAATTTGTCTCTAGTTATCTTAAGAGTGGGGATGCCAGAGGGATTGGGCTTTGATCTGGTCTGTGGACTTCAAGTTCCTTTGGCATCAGCTTGGTCCTGTGAGATGCTGTGAATCAACCTTCGCTCTAAGCACTACCTTTCTCTGAGCCACCTTCTTTGCTTAGGGCTGGAAACAGATACAGACAAAAACACAGTGAACTTAGAGAGCACTTAGCACAGTCCCATACACTTATTTCTTGGGTTATGTTGAGCAACTTACACTTTAATTTCTTTTAATTAGTTAACTTTTATTTTCCTTACCTGTATAATGAGACCAATAGTTGTAGGCCTTACATCATGGTTTTTGTAGTGAACATCTCTGAGTTTGCCTTAGGAGAATTATCTGCAGTTCTCCTGGATCTTCTTTCTAATCCCACTCCCATTTCTTGGCATCCACATGGTTTCTTTAGGAAGAGAGAGAGTTGATTAACCCAGAGGGGTGGGCAAGATGAACAGAACTTTTTTTGCCAGGATTTTTTGAATTGATAAGTGCAAAGAAAGTATCTCTCCAGGGACAGACATTTTAAGATAAAAATCGTTGGAGCTGTTTTCTCCCTGCCAAAGGGAAAAAAAAACTTGTCTGCAGTAAGAGGGAATAAGTGACACATGCAGAGAAGACCAGAGAGGAGAGATACGGAAAAAGACGAGGGACTTTGAGTCGCTGGTTCTAATTATCCCTAAAGCCAGGCTGCATCTGGCTGCACCTTCATTTGGTCTGTTTATTTAAACTTCTTTGTAAGTTTTTAGGCAAACCTTATCCTTTTTTGCCTAAATGAGTTGGAGTCTTATGTCTTTTTTTTTTTTAAATTGGAGTATAGTTGATTTACAATGTTGTGTTAGTTTCAGGTGTACAGCAAAGTAAATCACTTATACATATATCCACTCTTTTTTAGATTCTTTCCCCATATAGGTAATTACAGAGTATTGAGTAGAGTTCCCTGTGCTATACAGTTGGAATTGACATATACACACTACTACATATAAAATAGGTAAATAATAAGGAGTCTTATTTCTGACACTTGCAAACAGAGGATCCAGAAAACCATCAGCTTTGTGGCCTTTGGTAAGTTATGTGCCTTTTCTGAGCCTTGGTTTCCTCAACTATAAAGGGCACAATACTTACTTTCATTTGAACTCCAGACATGGCGTCTGGCACATGGTTGGTGGTTCATATTAGGTAGCTATTAGTATTATTAACAATGTACAGCTGTTAGTGACAGACTCTTTCTGACTCACCTTCTCTGTCCCATTCTGTCTTATGAACAGGCCTTCAAAGGGAAAGCAGACAATGGTATGCAAGAAGTTCCATGAAGCAGAAAGTGTTTCTTACAGAGACTTCTGGAAAGTTTACACCATAGTCAGGCTAGGGAATTAATGGAATTTGGAATCAGTTAGTAATGAGAAGAGAGATTAGATTAGTGAGACAGATGTGGTCAGAATTTCTCAAGAGTTCTAACCACACTGTCTCCAGGGTACCAATTTAAATAATCTTGATCACTCTTTAAGTAAAACTTTTGATTGTTACCCTGAAAGCAGTTTTTTCCTTATTTAACAGTTGCCATTAACAGAACTAATAGGAGACAGAAAATGAGGGAAATGATAGAAAATAGAGTAAGAGTTGTGAGCCAGCTGTTAGAGAGGTGAGGAATATAAATAGGGAACCACTTCCTCCTCACTTCTCACTAAGTAAGAGAAAAAGAAGTCAAGTTGTGATAAAATATTAGTTTCAATGTAACGTAGGCAATCAATCCATGCTTTTTAAAAATTTAATACTTTATTTTTTGGAGCAGTTGTAGTTTCATAGCAAAATTGAACGGAAAGTACAGAGAGTTCTCATATTACACACAACCTCCCCCATTATCTACATCTGACATCAGAGTGGTTTATTGGTTACAATCTTCCTTCACTTGGTAACATGCATTTAAGTTTCCTCCATGTCTTTCCATGGCTTGATAGCTCATTTCTTTTCCGCATTAAATAACATTCCATTGTATGGATGGATATAGCACCATTTATCCATTTTCTTACTGAAGGGCATCTTGGTTGCTTCCAATTAGCAATGATTAATACAGCTACTATAAACATCCACGTGTGGGTTTGTGTGGACATAAATTTTAGATTCATTTGGGTTAATATCAAGAAGCATGATTGCTGGATTGTGTGGTAAGAAAGAGTATGTTTGGTTTTATAAGAAACTGTCAAACTATTTCCCAAGGGATTATATCAATTTTCACCCCCATCAGCAGTGAATGAGTGTTTCTGTTGCTCCATATCCGCTCGCTAGCATTTGCTGTTGTAGTTGTCAATTTTCTGAATTTTGGCCATTCTAACAGGTATGCAGTGGTATCTCGTTGTTTTTTTGTTTGTTTTTTGTTTGTTTGTTTTGTGGTACGCGGGCCTCTCACTATTGTGGCCTCTCCTGTTGCGGAGCACAGGCTCCGGACGCTCAGGCTCAGCGGCCATGGCTCACAGGCCTAGCCACTCCGCAGCATGTGGCATCTTCCCGGACCGGGGCACGAACCCGTGTCCCCTGCATCGGCAGGCGGACTCTCAACCACTGCGCCACCAGGGAAGCCCTCATTGTTGTTTTTAATTTACATTTCCCTGATGACATATGACAATGGAGCATCTTTCCATACACTTGTTTGCCATCGTATATCTTCTTTTATGAAATATCTTTTCAGGTCTTTGGCCCACTTTTTAAATCAGGTTGCTTGTTTTCTTATTATTGAGTCTTAAGAGTTCTTTGTATGTTTTGGATAGCAGTCCTTTATCAGATGTGTCTTTTGCAAATATTTTCTCCTAGTCTTTGGCTTGTCATCTCATTTTCTTGAGGTTATCTTTTTAATCCATGTTTCAAAATTGAAAATATAACTATCTCAATGCACTTACATTGGTGTGCGTTGGGTTTAAGAACATCTCAAGGCTGTATGTAATCTTCATCACTGCTCCACCATCCACCTCTGATTCTATGGACAATTGTTTACGGGCCAACTCATGCAATCCAGACAGTCACCTCGGCTATTACTGTCTCTCTCACTTAACTTATTTGCCAAAATTAGAGTAGCCAGAAATATCTTCATCATGAAGAACAGACAGCCTTAACTGATACCAAGCAGGAATAGTTATAGCACCTTTTTTAAAAAACCTTTATCAACATAGGACAAGTATGAAATGAATTGACTTTATCTCCTCCTGCTGCAATAAAGAGAAATACAAGCATCCTTCTTTTTGCGGATAACCTTGTCGTATTCTCTAAGAGTGAACATAAGAAGCAGTGTAGGTCTATTGGCATCTTACTTCTATAAGGAGCAACTCAGCATAAAATTATGCAAAACAAAAAATTCATTGTAATTGGTAGACATTCTATTTTAAGTATCCTCAGGCAAGAAGTCAATCTATTATGTCTTTTGTTAGGGATTCAGTCACTCGTGGCCCACAAGTGGATTTATTCTCTTATTCAGGCATGCATTTTGCTCCTAATTCATCCTGATGGCTCCTGAGAATCTAGTTCTTAAAATGAGATGTTTGCTAGTTTATGTATTGATGTTCTTTTATAGATGAGGCCAATGGCTGGTCACACACACATAACACACACACACACACACACACACACACACACACACACACACACACACACACACACACACACACACACACACACACTACTCTGAGCTAAAATGTAAGCAAGACTGAGCCTTTTTATTTCATGTTGCCTGGTGTTGAATTGTGGGGTTTCAGACAAATATGCATGCTTGAAAATATCAAACCTCTGCTTTGGGAAAAAAAAATAACTTTATCTTTAGATAAAGTGCTGTTCTCTCTGCACTATTATAATTAAATTTTAATGCATGGCATATTTCCATTTTTACCTCAGCTGCCAGGAAACAGAATATCATTCACTGCCTGTGATAGAAATTGATTACTTAACTTGGCTGTAGCCTGACAAGCCTCAATTGCCTCAATTGCCTCTGTGTCCTTTGGATAATTTTTTAATTGCTATTTATTATCAGCAGCATGCTTAATGTTTAGTCAATTTAAAAGATTTTTGAAGACATTACAGTGCATTCAGTATCTTCTTTCAACAGAAATGTATTGAGTACTGCGCAAGTTATTGAGTTGTCTCTCAGCTTCAAACCCACCCTTTAATACTCAGTTTTGTACTGCCGGCTGGGGCTGGGACTGTGCAAAGCACATTTCGGTTGGGTTAGCTGGCTCCATGTTAGACTCCACCAGTGGCAGTGTCAGAAGGAGACTGCAAGTCTCGAAGAGGAAGAAAGGATATCCTCATTCCTCCCAGCTTCCAAAGGGCTTCCTTTCTGCTCTCTGTTCCCAGTAGTATCACCCAAGCAATAATTCTTCACCCCATAGCAGTTGTTCCTTCCCAAAGCAACAGCTGCATCCAATGTGCCATTAGTTCTTTCAGTGTGGAAAGAGCCCGATTCATCACACTTGCCACCTTGCCAGAGTCCCAGCCTCCAGCAGTCCTTCTTCAAAGATCTGGGTCCCAAGCCCACCAGGTCACTCCTCAGAGCTCATGCATTTGGCTCACCAGTCATGAGAGCCCCCTTCTCACAGCCCTGAGTTTCAGCTCTGCAAGGACTCTCTCCTGGGTTTCTACATTTAACATTTCCAACATCTTCCTCATTCCCTGTGCCAGAGAGGTGGTATCTGTTTCCTGCTGTGGTTACTTCTAGGACACTTGAGAGTTCTCTTTGTACCTTTCAGGTACCTACTCAACAACTTAATAGTACTTAGCACCTCTTGATATTAAATTCCCTCTCATCAAATAACTGATGTAATTTCTGATCCCCAGTTGATTCCTCTAATGCAGGTACCTAGCACGGATCAAACATAGTTCTAAGTGCCAGGGAACGGTCACGACCCAAATAAATCTACTGCCTTCATAGAACTGATCTTCTTTTAGGGTTAGACAGGCAACACACATAAATAGGTATTATGATAAGTATTTTCGACTTTTTCACTATTACGAAACTGAATAAACCAAGTAAGGGGAAAGAGAATAACCAGGGTGGCAGGAAGGGGCTGCTGTTGTGTGGGGTGGTAGAGAAAAGGCCTCTCTGGGCAGGTGACATTTGAGCAGATTTGAAGGAAGTGTAGGATCAAATTATACAGCTATGTGGAGCAATAGAGAGTAGGAAGTGCAAAGGTCCTGGGGGTGATGCATGCTTACAATAGTCAGGAAATGGAAAGACCAGTGTGTTTCTAGCAAAGGGAGCAAGTGGGAAGATGGTAGGAGATGAAAGCAGAGAGGAGGCAAGAGTCTGGAAGACCAGGTCCTGCAGGGCCCTGGGAGTCAGAGTAAGGATTCTGACTTTTCATCATGGTGAAATGGTAAGCCGCTGGAGGATTTTGAATATAGAAAGCACAAGCTAGTCCTCAATGATCAAAACCTTACTGAGCATCAACTTGGGGCCATGCATTTTTCTAAAAGCAGGTAATAGGGTAGTGAACAAAAATGGTTTATTCCTGCCCTTCTGGTGGCAATATTATGTCTGATAAGTGCTGTGCAGAAAAGTAGAGCAGGGTCGTGGTATAGGGAGTACCCAGAAGAGAAGAGCATGAAGGGAGCAAGGGAAGGTAGAAGGCAATTGCAGTACTCTGGGCAGGAGTTGATAGTGGCTTGGACCGTGATGGAGATGAAGATGTTTTAAAAGTGTGGTCAGATTCTGGATATATTTCTTATGCAGAGATGATAGAATTTTCTGATGATTTACATGGCTCCCCGTTGCTCTTAGAATAAAGTACAGGTCCCGATCACAGCCTATCAGATTTAGCATGGTCTTGTCTCTGCTTACGTTTCTAACCTCCTCTCTCCACTGGCTACCCCGTTATACACTGCGCGTTCACTCTACAGAACCTGTACCAGGTCCTCCAAAGAGCCATGCTCCCACTGGCTGCTGGTCATTTGCACATGCCAGTACCCCTCAAGACCTTATTTACCTGAATAACTCCTTCCCCTCCTCCTTCAATTCATGGCTTATAGTTCCCCTATTCATAGAAGCCTTCTTGTTTTCTGGAGACGAGGTTAGGTGTCTCTCCTATGAGCAAAACCCCAAGGCTGACTGGATCTTCCATAGCTAATCAGACATCTAGAAAGCTGTGCACACTCTTTTTCTTTTTTTTAAAAAAAAAAATTTATTTATTTGGCTGTGTCAGGTCTTAAGTTGTGGCATGTGGGATCTTCGTTGCCGCATGCGGGATCTTTCTTTGCGGCACGCGGGCTTCTCTCTAGTTGTGGCACACGGGCTTCTCTCTAGCTGTGGCATATGGGCTCAGTAGTTGCGGTGTGCAGGCTTAGTTGCCCCGTGGCATGTGGATCTTAGTTCCTTGACCAGGGATCGAACCCACAGCCCCTGCATTGGAAGGTGGATTCTTAAGAACTGGAGCACCAGGAAGTCCCTGTGCACACCCTTGTTGTAATCAAAACTCTGTTTGTTTAGCCACAGCATTAACTCTGTTTTGGCTTCAGAGCTCTTGGTTGGGGGAAGAGTTGAGGAAAGATCTCTTTACACCACGAACACCAAACTATAGGACCCAAAGCAATAGAGGTGCTTGGCAGGCGTCATACCATCCAATGAATACTCGACATAGACGC
>NW_006778543.1:2122508-2135692 GCF_000442215.2 Lipotes vexillifer | reverse complement strand
ACGCTCTTCAATGTGTTCATATTTAGAAACAAGCTTATAATAATGAAAAATAATTAGAATTGAATTTTTTGTTTTGGAACCTAGTGCTTTGCCATTATGGCCTTAAAATGCCCTTGTTTTCTCAAGATTTTAGTTTATTATATTCACTCTTTTCAAGGTCTTGTTTTTACTCCTTGATTGTGACCATACAAGAGCTTTTATTCAATAGCTCACGGCACCCTGTAGAAAGAGCTATTGCTTCTTCTATTAAAACAGCATGCAAAATGTATCACATTCTCATTTCCCGAAATATGGAGTGAATTTATTTAAACCTTGGAAACACTTCATTTCCATGAACTAAATCTTCCCAGGCTGGTAAATTCCCTGAGATTATCATAACAGACTAAAGTCGAACTGAGAAAGGGTTTCTATTTTGAGAGAATAGTGCTTTTGGCAGTCAGTAGAGCCTTCTGTAGACATCTTTTTGAGAACGGGATAACTCATCTGAATTCATCACAGCCAGAAATACAGATTCTTGGTGCCTGATGTAGGTGCATTATTGGAAGGATGGTAAGTCTGGCTTAGTATTTCTTGCAAAAATTATTTATGGTTGGCACTCTCAATGTGTTTAAAAAAAACTTTTCACATTTGGTTAAATGTTTCTGTCTTGCTTTTCATTATTTATTTGAAGTCTGCCTTCAAAATGCTCAAAATAAGGTTGTTGTTGGACAGATCTCTATCTGAAATCCAGGAAATAGTTTTCATTTTGGCCCCAGTTAGAACCCACATCATGTATATTAATGCAGTTTTTCTCATTTTAAACTATTTTTTGTTTCTCTGCTGCAGCCAGCCTTTTATTAACATGCTTAAACCAATAAATCCTCATCTGTACTGGAGTGAGCTAATTGTGTCCTTAATGAAGAGGGCTGAATCTCATTTGTCAAATTTATGTTTGCACACAGCCTGCCTCATTGAATGCAGACCAGCTTAAGGAAGAGGAGTATCTTTCCAAAGAACTTTGTTGAATGGGTACTTCCAAAAGTATTTTTCCATGCTAATGACATTTTAAACAACTTGATTCTGTAAATTTTATTTTTGTTGGAGGTATGCAAACTCTTCCTACTAGAATATTTACAAAGTTACTTCATGATATGCCATTTTCTGTTGGTTAGAATGCTCATCTTACCCACAAAACTCTTTTTTATATGAAAAATATATCATCATTATCTGGTTTTATTACTTCCCCTTAGAATGACTTCTCTGTTCTTCTTTGCTTGGCTAAATCCTGTGTCCCTTTCAATCCAGCTAAAATCTCATCTTGCACCCTTACCTAATTTGGGCAGAATACTGTGGAGATCATGGAGATTTCACTACTAAGTGTGTTGTGTGCTTAACCGGGGTCAGCACAAGCAAATATTTCCTGGATGTCAAAGATTCCTCCACCTATAAGAATGACTTTAATTTATTGTGGTCTTAATGGAAACTGTAGGGTACTAGAATAAGTTTTTGTTGTTTGCTTCAACAATAATCCTGAGATTCATTGTATAAGACATTGGTTGCTTTGGCCTTTCCAGAAGTCTTGCACCTTTATCCAGGTAACAGCACTCTGCTGTACAATACCTTCCAGTGATGCCTCCAGCTCTGAACATATAACTGATCAGAATAAACGACGTTCAGTTCGTAAACTCTTGTTACACCTGTTGGCCAAGAGAAGCCTTCATCGCGTTAGACTTGGGGCTATGAGGATATTACCCTTGAGTTCTGGGGACCATCATGATGGGAAAGCATACTTGAAAATTAAGCCATTTCAGAAGAAAGAAGGCATATGGGAGAGATCACTTCCTGGCAGTATTGAGTACCTGAATCCAAGTGTGCCAGAAGCTAGAGACTCCTAGGTTTTTTAGTTACATAGCCAATAAATTTCTTTTATTTCTTATTTATTTATGCTTTTGATTATACAAAATTGGGTTGTTTTGATAATTGCAGTTGAAAGAGCTCTGAAAAAATATTTCAGTCCCAATTTTATAAATGAAGAATTTAATCTGAGAGAGATTTAGAAAACTGCACAACTAGTAACAAGTAAAACTGGAATTGCTAGTCAGGTATATCTGCCTCTATGGTCCATTCTCTCTCTGCTCTACCATGTTGCATTACAATTTTCTGGTATGTTTTGGCTGGTATGTTTTGGCTCCTGTGCTGATATGTTTTTTGGCTCTTCCAAAAATGTTCATCTATTTATTTTTTTGATGGATAAAGTCCATGACTTGCAGTTGTATCATTTTCTACTAGTATTTTGGAGGAGCAGAATATGAGGGACACAGAAACTTTCGTGTTCTGAGTACTTATAGTAAAAGCTCCATTAATACCATTGAGTTTTCCAGTGATTGACACTCATTATATGTGGTCTTTCTCTGGGTTCAAAGAACCGTGGTTGAAGTCAAAGCCATTCTTGTTCATAGAGCAACCTACTAGTCTCTGAGTCTGTGTTGCTTCAGTGTGTGTTGTTCACAATCCCTGTCTCCATCAAGTTGCGTTATTTTCAGAAACACAAACAAGTTGAGTTGGCCCATGACAAGGACACTTACACTGGAAATATTGGGAAAATGATGACTATTCCTAGGCTGGATCAGAGACAGTGTTGAAAGAAACATCTAAATTTTATTCCTGGAATTGTCACTGAATTTCAGAGTGGCCTTGGACAAAGTTATTTTTCTAGGTTTCTCCAAAGGGAAGAGAATATAGGGGTGGGGGAGGAATAACCAAACAATTCTCAAAGTATACATTTATTCTTTGCAGTGTTAAGTACTACATTCCCATTTTCCTGAAATTACTGTGAACTCAGAGGCCAGATCTCAGAGAGAGCCTTTTGAAATTCTAAAAATAGTTTTTTTTTTTTTCATTTACAGCTAGAAGAACAAAAACAAAATCAAAACAAATAGAAAACAGGCTTGGTGCACAATTCTTGCCTGTAAATGTCCCCATTAGCTCAGTGTATGTGTTTTTGTTGGCCTTTGGAGAAGACTCGAGGTCTGTTATGGTTTTGTTGATGGCTAACAGTGTTCTTGGCGCCGAGTGAGATATAGAAGGTACCAGATCCACCCAAAGGCACTTGCAACCTAAGTTAGTAAAACACACAACTCACTATTAGTTTTGACCTTGCTGGAAATTAGGCTTAAATATCAGTAGTACTAAATTCCAGAATAGTTCTATTTATGCCCCTCTGGGATGGGCAGGAATGACGTTGTGGAGCAACTGTATTGCCTGGTGTGCTTCCTTTCTTCCATTTTTAGCATCTCCATCTTTCTTCCACGCTCCAGGGCTTTTTCCATGGCTGAGTCAAACACGTACATGGTCTCTTGGCATCCACTTGCTTGGATGTAACATTCACCTTCACTTTAGTTCATTATAGTCAACTCTCATTTTTCTCCACCTACTGCAAGTGGTAGGAAACAGTATTGGCCCAGATAGATCCTAAATAATTTTTTTATGTGGGGACAATTTTTCTTCTTATATATATTTGTGTGAACACCCATGACACTTCGAACAAAACAGTGAAGAGTGTGAAGACCCCATTAGACAGGGATTGAAAACTGTCCAACATCCTCTGCCCATGTAGGTTTTTTTTTTTTTTCGCATTGGTAGGTAGGGAAAATATTACACCTCAGACTCCCGGATGTTCATACCTTTGGGAAGGGTGGGTGAAGTAGGAGACGTAGTGGGGGGAAGTGGAGAATCACTGGTGGGGCAGAGCCTGGAAAAAGGAGGCAGGAAATTCATAATTTGAAAGCTAATTTTTTCAAATGGCTGGTCTCAGGTTATTGCCAAGGAGAAGTCTGTATGAGAAAGAATAAATAAAAAGAGCTGTTTAAGAGTTAAGCAGATTGTTGTTCTTGCCTCTAGTCCATATATAACCCCTGCTTATAAGCGATAAGAGGTGTGCTGGGTTTGGTATATAAAGCTAATTGAAATCTGCTGCTGAGGATTAATCTACATCAGTGAAACAAAGGGACTGTGGCTGCATGCAATAGCATGGATCAATCTTTCTTTTTTTAAACTATTCCCATATTGTTATTTTCATCACAGTTAGATATATCTTTAATAATCATTTTAGAATGTAAATTCTCACCTATTTAAAAAAATTTTGGAATGGATTATTTGAGGTAGAATCATTGGATCAAGGGATATGAACATTTTAAGACTTGATATACTCTAAACTTTTCAGAATTATTAAAATTAATTTACATTTTCATCAGCTAAATTTGATGATACCTGAATTGCTTGGATGAATTTTTTTTTTTTAAGATTTTATTTATTTTTGGCTGCGTTGGGTCTTCGTTGCTGCTTGCAGGCTTTCTCTAGTTGTGAGAGGGGGTTACTCTTTGTGGCGGTGCACGGGCTTCTTGCAGTGGCTTCTCTTGTTGTGGAGCACAGGCTTTAGGCACGCGGGCTTCAGTAGTTGCAGCACCTGGGCTCAGTAGTTGTGGCTTGTGGGCTCTAGAGCAAAGGCTCTGTAGTTGTGGTGCACGGGCTTAGTTGCTCCGCAGCGTGTGGGATCTTCCTGGACCAGGGATCGAACTCGAGTCCTCTGCATTGGCAGGCGGATTCTTCTTCACCGTGCCACCAGGGAAGTTCCTCATTTGGATGAATCTTATAACCATATGTTGAGCAGAAGAAGCCAGACACAAGAGACTAGAGACTGATTAATTCTATGTAAGAAAAGTTCAAAATCAGGCAATTAGTCTATGGTATTAAAACTCTTGGAGGGGTGGTGGCTGAATGAAGGGGTGATAAAGTACCCTGGGATGTTTGAAATGTTCTATTTCTTGGTCAGGGTGATGGTTGATTGGGTGTGCTCCCTTTGTGAAAATTTATCAAGCTTTAACCTTGTAATTTGTGTATTTTTCTGTCTATATTTTGTACTCACTTTTAAAAAGATTACTTAAAAATTGTTTATGTCTATTAGAGAGATGTTTGAATGCATATGTGTTGTTTGGAGCCACTTCTGCTAAATTGTTGAATTTGCTTGTTTTTCAAATTAGTAGCTGACTGACATTTGATTTCTGGGAAGTATTTGTTAAGTAAATAATTTCTGGTTAAAGAAAGGAGCCAGTATGTCTTGGACAGTAGCCTGAGGGTTACCTAAGTATTATGGGTTGGTATGTGCCCTTATCACAATCAAAGGCAGTTAAGCCAAGAACCGAGTGAGCTTAGGGTGCTGTTATAAGTTCAGGAGCAGAGCAATGAGGCTAGATTTTGGCAGCTTCATGGGAGATGAAAAATGATTTGTCCTCCATTGTTCCTCAGATCCTGAGATGTGTGAGAGCTACTGTGACCCTCCTTCACTCCATGGCCAACTTCTGTCTCTCCCTCTCTCACTGGAGGGGAGTAGGCATTTAAAAGACTGTGGTTGACCTGGTATATAAGAGATCAGAGAGAGAAAAAATGACACAGGAATGAGAAGGGAGAGGAGGGAAACAAAAGGGAAAAGTGAAGTAAGCCCAGAGAGATGTGTCGAGCAAATCTGGAGGTTGTAAACTTTAAAGAAAAACCAACTAATAATGACAAAATAGTAAGGTCTTCACACTATCCTATTTTTAAAAAACATGTTCAAAATATACTTACTATATGTTAGAGACTGCCTCCGTGCTATATGCCCTATATAATTCCATTTAATTTTTTTATATAAATTTATTTTATTTATTTATTTTTGGCTGCATTGGGTCTTCGTTGTGGTGCGGTGGCTTCTCTTGTTGCTGAGCACGGGCTCTAGGCACGCGGGCTTCAGTAGTTGTGGCTCGTGGGCTCTAGAGCGCAGGCTCGGTAGTTGTGGCACACGGGCTTTGTTGCTCCGCGGCATGTGGGATCTTCCCGGACCAGGGCTCGAATCCGTGTCCCCTGCATTGGCAGGCGGATTCTTAACCACTGCACCACCAGGGAAGTCCCTAATTTTAATCTTACAAAATTGAGGTATCAGGAGGATTTTGAACACAGTATGTTAGACTCCAGTCTACACATGTTCTTATTCACTAAAGCAAACCCTCTTATTCAGAGCCCACTGAGTCAGAATAATGATGCAATGTATTAAGTACCTACAGCACCTCAAGGACCTTTATTTCATCTTTTATTTTATAAAATCTTATTGTAGTAAGAAACGTAGCTTGAGATCTGCCCTCTTAACAAATTTTTGAGTGTGGAACACATTATTGTTGACTACAGGTGCAGTGTTGTACAGCAGGTCTCTCGAATTTATTCATCTTGCTTAACCAAAACTTTATGCCCACTGATTTGTCACTCCCCATTTCTCTCTTCCCCTGGCCACTGGTGACCACCATTCTGCTCTGTGATTCTATGAATTTGACTATTTTAATTAATTAATTAATTTATTTATTTATTTATTTATTTATTTGCGGTACGCGGGCCTCTCACTGTTGTGGCCTCTCCCGTTGCGGAGCGCAGGCTCAGCGGCCATGGCTCACGGGCCCAGCCGCTCCGCGGCATGTGGGATCTTCCCGGACCGGGGCACGAACCCGTGTCCCCTGCATCGGCAGGCGGACTCTCAACCACTGCGCCACCGGGGAAGCCCTATTTTATTTATTTTTTAAAAATTATTTACTTGGCTGTGCCACGCGTCATATGGGATCTTATTTCCCCAACCAGGGATCGAACCTGCGCCCCATGCATTGGCAGCGTGAAGTCTTAACCACTGGACTACCAGGGAAGTCCCTGAATTTGACTATTTTAGTCAAATTCATATAAATGAATTTGGAATATAATGAATTTGCATATAAATGGAATCATGCAGTATTTATCCTTCTGTGACTGGCTAATGTCATTTACCATGATATCCTCAAGGTTCATTCCTGTTGTCACATATTACAGAATTTCATTTTTTAAAGGCTGAATAATAGTTCATGTGTATAAATACCACTTTTTCCTTATCCATTCATCTGTCAGTGGACATTTAGGTTGTTTCCTAAATGTTGTTTCCACATTTAGGTTGTTTTCCATAGTGGCTGCACCAATTTGCATCCCTACAACAGTGTACAAGTGTTCCAATTTCTTTTGTACCTATACATTTGTCTCCACCAACATATTTCATCTTAAATAATTTGTTTTTGTTCCTTCTGATCGATATGTGCATATGGCTACATGTGGTCCTCTGTGCCCATTTGTATCTGCTACTTGTTACTGGCTGTGACCTTATCATTTGGGATTCTAACCAATGGCAGGACTCATGGAGCCACTCCAGGCCACATGGAGCCTCTGGCCACTCTGCTCTGGGCTCATTCTTCCTCACCATCCATCCTCCCCACCAGGGCTTGTCTGGAACTTTACCAGCTCCCAAGGGTAAAGATAGGTCACTGGGCAGATGACCATGTGCCTTTAACTGCTGACCCTGATTTGTGTGTACTGGCTTTGAGGGAGGATTCTTGTGGCTTCTTTTTACTCCAGGTTTATATTTAAGCAAAGATTAGATTTGCTGCACTCTTCTAACTGACACATGAAGGGTTGGGTGTGCATCATTGGATAGCATCCCACAAAACCAATGGGCTGTAGAAGTCGACTGGCCCAAGTACACGTGATCAACTTGAGCATTCATATTTGAATGACTAAAAAATTTTTAAATGTGTATAAAAAATTTTTTTAAATGTGTAAAGGATCATCACAAGTATTTGAGTATCCATGACCTGCAAGTATTATGCCAGGTAATTTTGAGGATACAGAGGTATGATGTCAAAGGCTGGAATGAAAACAACTGAGATCAGGCTGTCAAATGCAAACTGTACTGAAAAGCAAACTGTGCTGAATGAAGTAATTAGGAAAAGGAGCTACCGATGGGCACATGCTAAGATGGGAGACATAGTCACTTTAAAGTACAGGTAAAGTGATCTTTCCATATGCCTACACGAATGATCACTTCTGTGTCTTTGCAAATCAGATACAATGATAATTGGTGGTTTGTGTAGAGTATGTCTTCACTGGCCAACTAAGTTAGGACATGCTAGTTTAAGCAAATGCACGCAGATTTTCTCTAAATAGGGTCTTTCTGAGCTTTTTTAAAATGTTGCTTTCTAAACTCCAAGAGAGAGATGAATTTTCTAGTATCCCACATGTTTTGCACCTTGAAAACATTTTTATATGAGATATCTTCTGGAACTAGTTTGTAGAAAGTCTGGAGATAATGGTTTGATATTTTCCAAGTCATCTGCCTGTCATTTCATGTTCTTCTGTCTTTTAAGTCTAAAGGAGAAAATCTAGGTAGCATAATGTAGTGGAAAAGGGACCAGAGAGTAGCCCAAGATCTGGGCTCCTCACTCAAGGTTGTTTTGGTTTCACCTACTAGGAAGATAAATCCACCCCTGCTGTCCTTAAAAAAGTGAACCTACTTGATACTCATTGACCCAGAGACTGTACCATCCAAAGGTTTTCAGGTTTTCTAAGCTAGGGAACAAATCCAGCTGTAAACCCTTTAGGTGCATTCCCAGCATGCATTTTTCTTTTATTTGCTCAAAATGCTCAGCTCTGAGCACTTATCTTGTGGTTCATTTTGTGTTTGCCCAGAACAGCGCCCCACAAATGGAATAGATCAGTGTTAGAAAAGTTCTAAAGGGATGTGTCAGTTCAAGTCTCCTATTTTACACGTGAAGAATCTAAACTTTCTTTGGAGTTTGACTTTCCCTTGGATTATAATAGTAGTTAGTGTGATAATGTCACCTGATTGAGAGTCTGTGCCACTTCCTATAGTGGCACACAGAGGCCCTAGGAGCTCTCTGAGGTTTGAATCCCTTGACACAAGGCTAACCTGTGGGAAATGCCCAGGGGAAATTCCTCAGTTTCACCCAGATCCTCTTACTCTTCTCAGACATAGTGATTAAATATAGTTACTCTTATCTCTTGGGGAAAAATATTCAACATAACCAATTAAGATTCAAAAACTCCATCGGTCTGTTAGGGATTTACCTAACTGTCCCAGAACTACAAACCTCCCTCCTAAACACAAAACAAAACAAAACCTATTAACATATCTTGGATTCTGTTATATCAAGGGTCCCTGGAAATGATTGAGTTTAACACTTGAGGGTTTCTGAATAAGCTCTGGGGAAAATGCATGGTGTCTGTAAACCTCAAGCAATTTAACTGTGGCTGCCAAGGCATCCACAGAAAGAGTTTTTCAATTGGTATATTTATACTTTCTTTACTTAGTATTGATTCTAAATAAGGATAAAACCCATCCTTGATGGGAAGCCTATGAGTAAGAACAGATGAATTAAAGTTTGTTTTATCTTCCCACTTTCCTTTTGCTGTAGCCAAAAAAAGCCTTCCTTTTAGAGGCAAACGGGATGTATTCTAGAGGCGCTGCCACTGCTTTCAGAACAACTAAATGATGAAGTGGTCGGACAGTCCAGGGCAACAACAGGAGTGCTGGGTTGTGGTACAGGTCCAGGGCTTTGGAAACTTTTCATCTGTGAAACTGGGGGAAATAGACCATCCTGAAGGCCCACAGTTCTGTGAAGTTCCTCCACTACATGCTGCATATTGATGTCCAGGCCTGCCATTTTCTAAACCCTATATTCCTCTTAAAACACCTGCTTTGGAGCCACTGATAAAGCACGTGCTCTCTCTCTGTCTCTCTCTCTGTCTCTCTCTCTCTCTATCTCTCTCTATCTCTCTCAGGTCTTGCAACAGACTGATTTCACCTTATATATTTGCTCATCAATTATTTGTAGGATTGAGAATAATCTCTGGGTAATTTCCCGTATGGCAGAAAATGAGTGGAGAGAATGAATGACCAAGGTATGATTGTTTAGACATCGTCCGCTCGTAGTTGTGTGTGTGTGTGTGTGTGTGTGTGTGTGTGTGTGTGTGTTATATACAAACACCATTAAGTCAGACCCACTCAAATAGAAATTGTGATGATTCTCCAAAACTAAGGTAGGGTTCGAGTTCATCTGTGCTTCCGGTATGCAGTAAAGTTTGTGAATTTGCAGAGAGATCATGTCTGTCCGTACTTTAAAGAACAGTCTTTTCCAACACTCTGGCCATTCTGCCCCTACCTAGGTATAATCCGCCCCTACTCGCAGCCTGTTTTCTAAGTCCTGGCACACAGCTACTCTCCCCTGTGAGGTGACACTGCTGGGGCTTGGCTGATACGTTTTTACTTCCTGGAGTTCCCTTCCTCTCCCTCTTTCCCCTCTGTAATCCCGCTTATCTTATATGGTTCATTTAAAATGCCCTGAATAAAGTCACCCCTCATTCTCCACCATCTGGATTGACCGTTCTCCTTCCAAGAGTTCCAGAGTTCAGGAGCTCCATGATATTCTATTCATATCTCCAGTAGAGTACTTATTTCATTCTGCCTGATATCATAGTAAGATGTTGAAAGAGGGGTAGTAAGAGAGTAGAAAAAGAACAGACTTTGGAAATACTGAGGAGATTTAACTCTGGAAAACTGTAGCTGAAAATTGTCAGGCAAGTTATTGAGCTTGTTCAAATCTTAGTTTTCTTCTCTCTAAAATGGACATAATAACCACTTTGTCATCATAAAATGAGCTAATATATATAATGAGCGTAACACCATGCTTATTGTGTGGTGGGTGATAAATATAGGCTGTTATTATCAATAAAAATGATATAGGAATTTTATCTTTTTGCCATTTTCTTAGTGTTTTCACTTTTGGAAGACTGTATCTGTTTGAAAAGTGTTTGTTGAATAAAGAAACAACTTCGTTGACATATTTTAAATTCCTGTTATCCCTATAGAGCTGCTACAAAATTTCATACAATCCTCCTAAATGAATAACGAATAGAAATGTTGGATGAGGTACACAGTTTTTTCAAACTATTTAATTTATTCACCAGTGTAGCAGTTCCATGAGGCAACACTTGGGATTGATTTATTAAATCGTCTTGAGACGACTGTCTTGAGAATTTTCTGTGCACTGAACTCTGTACTTGGAGGATAGCAGTGTTCAGCAATAGCAACTGATCATTATTGATCATCAGTAATTATGCCTGGGCCCGGACATAGGGTTTTGGTTGGATGAGTTGATGCAAGCAATACCAACAATAATTTTATGAGGCAGATAGTAATATTGTCCTCATTTTACAAAAATGAAAGTGAAGCCGAAAGAGATGGAATAACTAGTCCAGGCTCATAGAGATATAATGGCAGATGCTGTTCAAACCCAGGCACCTGACTCACCATATCCGCTGCTACTACTAATGCCAGGCGAGACTTTGTCCCCAGGCAGTTTCCACTCTAACTGAGTAAAGGCAATCAGTGCAATGCAATACACTCTGCAATCCAAGGAACTCTTAGGTGATTTGGAGCACATGGGAGATGCCATCAGAAAAATAATGGATTTGCTAGGCATTCTGCCTTTTTTCCCCCCAGTTACTTCCTCAGTTAGACTAGAAAATTTCTTGACTAGTTATTGGTGGGTTTTCCCCTCACTTTCTCATAGAACTACCATGATTCATTTAGCTGGAGGTTTCAACTGAGTGGGAAAGTCAGCCTTTGGTCATGTTTACTCATCGGCTATATATAGGAGTTACATTCGGTCATTCAAAGAAATCAAACATTTGATTGTATTCAGAACAATACTGCTTCTGGCCTCTGAACTAGATAACACTTCTGCTATCTCTAGTTCCTCTGGTACAGTTCTGCAAACGCTGCAGCAGCTATTCTCAGAATACTCTCTGCATGAACTTTGATTCTTTTAAGTGTGGCTATGGAAAAACCATAGAGAAAAGATAGAATTAGTATAGCAGCAGCAGGCTGGCCAGACTTAATTCAGATCCTACATGTACAACAACTTTTCTCAGAGCCACTTAAAGAAAGCATTAGGATTCCAAGGAGAAGGAATGATCAAATAAATAGGTGTCTTTCACCTGTCTGAGACAGAACTTGGTTCAGGTTCACAGTCTAGCAATGGACACATGTGTGCACAACTAGGGCTGCAGGAAGCCTGGTTTTACAAAGTAGATGTGCACACAGTGGCATAGAACTGTGGAAATAATGTCCTTTTTATCTGGTTCTCCATAAAGTGAAATAGAAAATGGAGAGGCAGGCATGACTGGGAGTCTGGGTGGAACTTCTTCAGCTCACTTCCTGCTTGGTGGAATTGCCTTCAGTGCTGTGTATTTGCCCACAGCCTGGGGAAACCTGCAAGCAGTCCCTTGGCCTCGTGGGAATTTGTGTAACCTGTTTTGCTAAGTCTGACTAAGGCACGGTGTGCAGTTAGATAATGAGAATCTAGCAATTAGAGCTAAGTTTTCTGGACTTTTTGTGTTCCAGACACAATACTAGTCTATTTAATGATCTTGGCAACCCTATAAGTGCTTTTATTATTCCCATTTTGCAGGTAAAGAAACTGATGATGAGGGAGATTAAATAATGTGCTCAAGGACATACAAGGTACATGGCAGAGCTGGGATTTCCTTCAGCAGTCCAACTTTATGTCCTAAGCCTTAATCATTACGTTCTTGGATATCCAGTGCTTCGTAACACAGGTAAGTGGAGCCTCCATTTGCAAGTAGCTCTAAGAGCATACAAGCATACTATGCCAGGGATCCAGAGGGGTCTGGAAGTGCTAACTGTTAGAAAGTGAAGCATATACCATCCTGGGATAGACATGGTCCTTTGGTTTTGGGGGGACATAGGAGAAGCCAAATATACAGACTCCAGCATTAGTAGTGGTTGGGAGTAGGTGTGTGGTTAAAAGGACTTGGAATAGTGTCTTCCTGGTGATCCAAAAACTGAGTTTTGCAGCCTACTGATGAACCCATTTTGAATAAAGGCTGTGGTGATTTTCTTTGAACCTAAAATTTCTTGCTCTCTGCTCAGACAGATAGGCATCTTTCATCATTTTAGTGCTCAAATCCAATATTGAATAGGAAAACGGTAGTTATTTTTCATTCAATGGCTGAGTTTAAATAGATATTTTTGTTTTGTCTGTGGGAAACTATAATGAAATTGAACTAGCCTTCCAAATGCAGGTTGCACCATGTAATTAGGTGGATAAACATGGCTGTAGAAGTTAGAACTGCATGAAACTTTAACAAAAAGCAGAGAAAAGAATATTATAGACATTTATTGGTGAGGATATAATTCTGACCGCGGCCAAAGGAACAATGTTTCCTTGATGATAGCTTTACCTCTAGCTTTAGTAAATATGTGACTTTGTTTACTGCCCTGAAAGAGT
>NW_006778543.1:2100893-2121792 GCF_000442215.2 Lipotes vexillifer | reverse complement strand
AAGAGTGTGTTTTCAGTTGAAGATAGTCATTATTCATTTTAACTTTTGACATCAGAACTAGAAAGCACTGATGTAAAACCTCTTATTCATTTAAGTTTTCTTAAGGAGTGCCTTGATTTCATGTGGAAAAGCAGCACAATTTCGGGTACAAAACAGAAGCCTGACTCTAGTATTTTATATACGAGGTTTAGGTCTTTCTTTGAAATGAGTGAGAGTCTGAAAAAATGTGATTTCTTTCTATGCTGTATCTCCTCCAGCCATTTTTAGTGAATTGCGTTGTACAGTGTTTACTCAAGCCAGGTTTCTCCTGGGTACTTTCGCCCCTTTGAGCCCTCTAGTCATCCTGTCAATCATTTTATGTGTTTTAATGTGTTTTAGTAGTTGGCATGTGCTTCACAGGTAATTATGAAAATAACAGTGAACTAACACCCTTGCACAAATATCTTTAAGCATTAGTGAGTAGGCCTGTGGGAGAGAAACTGAAAGGCGAGACCACTGGGCCAAATTATAAATGCATTTGAATGTGATGAGCATTATGAAGTTACATTGCAAACAGGCTCTGTTTGGGCCCTTGCATCGAGTGCATGAAAGTGTCCATTTTCCTGCACTTTTGTCATCACCAGATATTATTTTTCAATTTTTGTACATCCAGTGGGTGAAAAATGTCATCTTAGCGTTGTTTTAATTATTTCTGGCTCCTCGGTAACCACGAGGTTGAATATCTTTTAATATTTATTGGTGATTTGCTCTCTTTGTTTTTTGAACTGTCTGTTCAAATCCTTGGTGCGTTTTCCTAGTGGTTTCAGTGCGTTATTCTTAGGCTTATATAAGAACTATTAATATTATGAGTATTGATATTTTTCGTAAATATTTTCCCCCACTGTTCCTTGTTTTGTGAAGATCTTTATGATTCTTTCAAAGTATCTAATTTGAAAGATTTAGTAAAATCTACCAATGTTTCTATATGTATTCTTTGAGTTTTGTGTGCTACTTAGAAAGACTTTCATATCTCTATATATAGATATATAGATCTCCTATAGTTTTTTCTAGTGCTTTATGTTCATAATTCAAGCCATAATTTATTAACAGTCTTATTAGCATCTGTTTCCTTCCAATGCATTTTGAAGCTTCTTTTATACATTTAAGGCTTTCATTTGTGTATTTAATGAAATATATAGCTTTTTTTTTTTCAAATAGATATCTACTTTTTCCAACTGCCATTTAAGTAGCACATAATTTTACCTCTAAATTGAAGCATCACCTTTATCACATAATACATTGTTATATATGTTCATTTCCAGACTTTTATATTCTGTTCCAATTTATTTGTCTATTCTGGACAATCACCCCAATGTTTTAATAATTGTCACTTTATATTTTGATTTGGTACATTGAGTTTCGTTTCTTTTGATACAGAATTTTTTGGCTATTCTTGGAAGGTACTCTTTTTGTTAGCTTTGGGAACAACTAGTAAATATCCTGTTGAAAAATCTCAGTGGAGTTTTGGTTGAAACCACATAGTATATGTAGACCCGCTAGAGAAAAGAGAGTCATTTTTCCAAGCAAGGGTGTCTCCTTGCACAGGATGTCTGCCAGCATGTTATCAAGAACTGGTGCCTCTAAAATGTTTGCATTGCTCAACACTCCAAAAGATAACACTGAAGAAAAATATTTCTCTTCTCTCCCTTAATGAATGTTAAGTCTAAACACTGCCTCATTTCATCTGCAAAATGAAACCAAGATCCTAGGATGTCTGCCTGGGTGAGTTCTGGACATATCATTTGAGAAGCTTTGCCATCTGGCTCTAAAGGTGATTCACAGTGGGATTCCTGCAGGATGTCAAAACGTTGGAAAAATTATGAAAACCTGGGACTAGATTATTTAGATTTGATTCATCACATTTTCAATGAGGACCAGTTTTATTAGATTGTATAGCTTTTATCTAAGGCTGTGCACACATGACTCCAAGAGTGCCACCCAATTCAGTTAATTCTCATTCGGGAAAATTATTAGTAAAATTCAACAAGACAACCTACAAATACATTATTTGACATTATATGCACCAAAATTATTAGATAAATTAATAAACTTTTCACTTTTCCTTTTCTTCCCTCCAACAATGCCTTATTTTGTTTTTAAAAGATTGGAGAAAATAGATCCAATCTCCAAAGTATAGTTTTTACTTATTATAATGTTGTGAATTTTATAAATTGCAAGCAAATCTGAATGTTGAAACAGCTTGAGTAAATAAATTTTTGTATCTCCATGTAACATAGTTATTATATAGCATTTTGAAACAATGAGAGGTGGTTTGTTGTATGTAATGGCATGAAAGGTTGAAGCTATATTATTGAACAGAGGTGAATCAATCTGTTGGAAGCATATAGGATATGATCCATTTTTATTTAAAATAATTTGTAATAATTTCTATTAAACACCACAGACATATTTGAAGAAATAGGAAAAACAAGCACTCATCTTGGAGTTGGGAAGTATAAAATTATAATTCTACCTTATACATATTTGTATCATTTTAAAATTTTACAATGAGCATATATAAGTTCTATAATGAAAAACAATAAAAAGTTTCATTTTGGAAACCACAATTTTTAGATATTTATTAACGGTCTGACTTCCTATAATAACCTTTTATTATAATCATAGATTATTGAGAGTTGACTGTGGTTCAGAAATCATGTTTTCTTCTGCTACAACACCATCTGTAGATCCAATTCAGAAGTATTAGCATTATTACAACTTCTTGAAAGGTTACTAAGTGCCAGCCACAGAACTGTGTGTATTACATCACATCATTTAATCTTCAGAACATTCCTTTGGGCTAGATATTGTCCACATTTTAAAGTTAATCAAAACTGAATTTGAGAGTATAAGTCATTTGCCAAAGTCCTTCACCAAATTAATCAGCCTATAGCAGAGAATCAGACTTTAGCTTCTGATTCCAACTATGGCTTCCCCCAATATCCCATAAAACAATTTCCATATGGAAATTCATAAACACAAACTAGAGAGACTTTTCAGAATTCAAGGCCACAACCCTTCTGTATTTCTTTTGTAGATTAACTTAGTAAGTTTGCTCAACAATCAGAATGGGTAAAGTGCATAGTTGACACTGTGGAAAGTAACTATTTGCTTAGGTCTGTAGCCTTCAGATCTGTTTTCTTGGTGAAAAAATCTAAAGCCAAGCATCATCATCTTTCTGTTAGTTTGCTAGGACTGTGGTAGCAAAGTGCAACAAACTGGGTGTCTTAAAGAACAGAAATGTATTGTCTTACAGTTCTGAAGGATAGAAGGCCAAGATCAAGGACTCAGCAAAGTTGCTTCCTTCTGGGAACTGTGAGAGACATTCAATTTCATGCCTCTCTCCTAGCTTTTGGTGTTTTGCTGACATTCTTTGGGATTCCTTGGCTTGTGTAAGCATCACCCCGATCTCTACCTTCATCGTCACATGCCTCTGTCCCTGTGTGCCTGTGTCCAAATTTCCCGTTTTTATAAGGACAGCAGTTATATTGGATTAGGGTCCCACCCTGCTCCAGTATTGCCTCATCTTAACTAATTACATCTGCAAGGACCCTATTTCAAAATAAAGTCACATTCCGAGATATGGGGATTAGGACTTCAACATATAAATTTCAGGAGACACAATTATGCCAGTGACAGAGTAACTTCCTTCTCCCTGGACCCGAGGAACGTGCTGCAGGATCCTCTCTTCACATTCATAAGCTAGATGTCCCTCTGCAGCCCACTGTCTGTGGGTGAGGGCATCACAGTTCTGTGCGAACGTCCTTCAGTATTCTCTATTTTCCTTCACCGTTTAGACACTTTGAAGAAGACATTCGATTTGAGCTTCTTGTTTATAGTGCAGTCTTCGCTTAGGCAACCTGATGCTAGCTTTGCGTGGTTACTTGGGAGGTGCTGTACATTTTAGATTAGTTTGCCAGGCTTTGGGGGTAAAACTAACTTCATTTTTCAAAACCATCCCATTCATACTTCAGAAGAAATGCAGACTTCTGTATGCAAAGCATTATACTTACCGGGGCTTCATACATTTCTGAGGCAGGACCCTCATCTTAAAAACTTACAGTGTCAAACATATATATATTTTTTCTGAGTTGCAATCTCCTAGAGTAACATAGAAAATAACTAGAAGCTTTGAATTGGAATTAGCACTAGTCAGTAATTTCTTGTACCTAAATAAAAAACCCATGATCTTTGGATCAGGTTTTGTGCTTAGATGTAGCTATGAGGATGTTAAAAAAAAAAAAAAAAAAACACCTCATGGTGGCAGGCACTGAGACACTGCTACTTTCCTGCATATTCCTTCTCTCTGCTTCCAATTAATGCAACCCACTTTTTAGTAGAGAAGCAACACTCTCTATTTTCCTCTAAGGAATTCCTTGTAGCCAAACCTGTCCTCGCCATATGACCTGGTTTTGGCTAAAGAAATGTGAGCAGAGGTCTGTTGGATAGAGCTTTTGGAGGAGCTGTCGTTTCTGTTTTTGTTTTTGAGGAGTTGTTTTTGGTTTTTGGCGGGTTTTTTTTTTTTTTTTTTTGGTCTCAAACTGTGACACTATCATTCTTAGGTTGTAAGATGCTTGTGCTACCTTCATCTGAGCTGTAGTCAGAAAGATGAGGGAAACATAAAGGGCAACAGCTACATGCAGCTAAGAAACCTGGAATGAGTTTTGGTGTTTGAGGACTTTCATGAGCAGCTGCCACAGCCCTGAACTTCCCTCCTCTGGACCTTGTTAACATGAGAAAAATAAACTCTTACTGATTAATATGCTATAAGTGGATTTTTGATACATGCCATTGAGTTCAATCCTGACTGATGCATCAACCGTCTCACGTTGGACAATATAGTGCCACCAGCTTGAAAATGCTTCTGCTGTTTCCAGGAGGGGCTCCCATCAATGGGCTCTCACTGTAAGAGTGGCAGTACTGTGACTTCCAACTGATAACAGTGGTGACAGCCTCTAGAAGTTTGGCCCTCCACAGCAGCTCTGGGAAGCAGTGGATCTTTGAATTCCTTGTCAAAGCTTTAGTGTCTCTCACATATCTCCAGCAGGCTCCAGGCAGATGCTGAGTCCATGTTAAAAGGTCAGCTCAAGGTGTTTTTCCAAGAATCCTTGGAGAGCATGTACCTGTTGAGTTATCTCCTATATTAGTTGGGCAGCACATAAGTCTTTCAAAGAAAAATTCTCGTAGGGAACTTGCTGAAAGCTCTCTGGAATTGGTCTGAGAAAATAAACTGGAATCCCACATGGTATCATAATTTTAGTGTTTATCTACTTAATTTTGCATTTTCCTGAACCCAGCACATCTCCTAATGCATGTAAGTGGGAATCCATAGTCTTTAGTTGTTTATCATTTTTCTGGAGCATCAGGAATTAAGTAATTAGTGGGCCTGACAAGAAACTCATTTCCTTCTTTCTAGTTATCCTTTGAGACATAAGGACATGGTTGGCGGGGGATGGGGGAAGGAGGAACTGGGTGTGACTACTGATGGTCCTGAGGTAGCAAGATTACTTTTTGGAGTGATGAGATTGTTCTGAAACTAGATAGTGGTGATGGTTGCACAGTTTTTTGAATCGACTAACAATCATTGAATTGTACACTTTAAAAGAGTGGATTATATGGTATACAAATTATATCACAACAAAGTTGTTATTTTAAAAACAAAGTCAAGAGTATCACCACAGAGCCACTGAATGAGAACTTTATGGTGTGACTTGGGTTCTTTATATGATTCTGATTCATATATGTCACACCGTTCTACCCCCGAGGGATGGAACTTCACACACGTGCACATACACATGCACACATATACGCCTATATAAAACACCAGCTACTGTGCTAGGGTTCTTTTAAATGCCTTTGCTTTCTTGTCTGGTTTCAGCCTGTAGCCTCATGTCCTACAAATAGAATGTTGCAGAACATAGTCTAGGCGTCATTGAACGCTACCATGAAATACTGCCCATGAAAGCTTTATTTCTACTTTTCCACCATTCAACTTCTTAATACACTGCTCATGAGAAGTTATTTTGCTTCATGGAATTTGAGTTGAAATTTAAGAAAAAAGGGCTTCCCTGGTGGCACAGTGGTTGAGAGTCCGCCTGCCGATGCAGGGGACACGGGTTCGTGCCCCGGTCCGGGAAGATCCCACATGCCGCGTAGCGGCTGGGCCCGTGAGTCATGGCCGCTGAGCCTGCGTGTCTGGAGCCTGTGCTCCGCAATGGGAGAGGCCACAACAGTGAGAGGCCGGTGTACCACAAAAACAAAACAAAACAAAAACAAAAAAAACAAAAACAAAAAAAAAAGAAATTTAAGAAAAAAAAATTGAAATGCCCAAAGGGTAAAGTTTCTGTTACTGTCATGAGCTTTCTAAATTATGGGACACTCAGAGAAAGTGTAATAACCTCGCGAAATTGGCTATTAGACTACGTTTTATTCATCTTTGAATTCCAAATACTTGCCTGATGTGAACTTGATGATCAATAACTCTTTTGAAATGGACTATTTCTATTTGTCATAAGGGAAAACTTCAGATACTCTTGTAACTAACCTCCCTCCATCCTTTCCGCCTCCCCAAATGAAGTGACTTGAACAGGGTCTCTTGCCTTTTTTAATCGGCAAGTTGTGGCTAGAACCAAGGTCTTTTGTCTCTGCAACTGGTGCCATTCTTTCATCTTCATTCCAATCATCAAAACACAGCATTGTTAAACAATATTTCATTTAATGGTGAAAAAGTGCTTCAGGATTATGGACATCCTTGGTGACAAACCAGATCTTAAGTTTGGAAGATCCTGGGAGTAAATGTTCAAGAATGGAATTATATTTCAACAGTTTGTGGCTTAGAATTTAGTATTTTTATGTTGACTTCTTTATATTAACTGGATTTCCATGACTCTGTCCCCTTGGATTGCAGTTGTAATTATGTAGCAGTTAACATCTTCTCTGGGCCCAGCACATCCCATAATTAGCTGTGTTCTCTCCACAGCGTATGACTCAACCCTATGTGGTTCTTCTATATCAAAGGCAGGGTGGCCAGATTTTTTTTAACCACAATAGTTGAGCATGTAGTGGCAGAGGGCTGCACAACCCAAGTGCATTGGGTCCTTTTGAAGAGTAACCTCACCAAAAACAAACAAACAAACAAACAAAACCAAACCCTGAGATTTATTTTTAAAAAAAGGAAAGAACCTTCTTGGGGATGTTTCCAAACACTGCATCATTTAAAAAGAAAAGCATCTCTCAACCTCTCTCTCTCTCTCTCTCTCTCTCTCTCTCTCTCTCTCTCTCTCTTTCTTTTTTTTTTTGGAAGAACTAAAATAGAAATAAATGAGTTAGAACTTTGAGGTCAGCCTTGATCAGGAAGGAGGGCACTTCCTGGTCTCTAATCAGAGGTCTACAGAGGGTTACTCCTTTCAGCTAGGGCACTGGCTGTAATGTAGTTTGTAGTGGGAAGAACATAGCACTGTGGTCAGGAGACTCAGTTTCTTCTTTGTTCTGCTGCTAATTAGGTATCTGAAGCTTTCTGAGCTTTGGTGAATCCAACTACCTGAGATCATTTATGCAACACCACTATTGTAAATGCAAGATCTTATATTATTAGGCCAGTTGAAAAATAGAGCACCTCAAGCTCCCTCTGCACATACACATTAATCTACATCTCCTTGTGAAGAACCCTAGGGAAGGAAAAGACTCAGTAGCTGCCCTGGTAAACTTATTACAGGCTTAGTGAAACTCACCATCAGGGAGTTCCTTATTATATTAGTAATAACATATCAGAATGTAGAATGTTTTATTCACCAGAATCCCATAGGGAAAAACAACTATATTTGTGGGGAAAAGCACTTAGAGTGGAAGGCTGGACTCCATGGGCATAAATATGAGCTTTCCTGCCCTGTACCACTTAAGGGAACAGATTTTCTTGCCACTCCTCAGAGCAAGGGTAGAGGAAGAGGGAAGAGGGTGATAAGGCTCGTACAATGATAGGGGTGCTGCATGATGTGCAAGGTGACACTGCCCATAACCCTCAAATACTGAATTTTCTCAAAAGTGCATAAATGCTGGTGTATGTGTGTGAAGTTGGGAACAGGTAATTAGAGAAGTTGTGAAGGAACCCTATTTTACATTCACATTAATTCTGAATAATATCATGCTTGGGTATAGGAAGGAAGCAGAGAGAGATAAGAGTCAAACTTGGGGATTGGCCGGAATACTAAGAGAGCTCTGAATTTCTAGCCTATGGAATTGGACTTCAGATCAAAGTCAACAGGTCTTTAAAAAGCATTTATAACTTAAATATACCAGCTAACACCTGTGATTTGTGCACTTTCCACATTCCAAATACTGTGCCAAATGCTGTAGTGCATTTCATACATGCATGCATGCAGAATGGAAAAATTATTCCTTTAAATCTTTACATGAGCCCTGTGAAGTGGGTACTACTATCTCAATTTCATACTTGGAGAAACTAAGACTCAGAAAGTTTACATAAATTGTCCAAGGACATACTTAGATTCCAAATATGTGTGAATATTCATTCATTAATTATTCATTACCATAAATATGTATTGAGCACTTTCTCTGCTAGACATCAAAGGGTATACAAAGATGATTCTAAAGTGAATCTTGCCACCGTGTACTTTTTTTTTTTTTTTTGGCGGTCCGCGGGCCTCTCACTGTTGTGGCCTCTCCCGTTGCGGAGCACAGGCTCCGGACGTACAGGCTCAGCGGCCATGGCTCATGGGCCCAGCCGCTCTGCAGCACGTGGGATCTTCCCGGACCAGGGCATGAACCCGTGTCCCCTGCATCGGCAGGCGGACTCTCAACCACTGCGCCACCAGGGAAGCTCCGGTGTACTTATTTTTAATCATCTAGTAGGAGCTATAGGATGAGGACAGGGCCATGTTATCGAGACAAATAAGGCACGGGCCATGTGAGAGGTTTAAATGCTGGCAATTTCAGAGGAATCAAAGGTCTAATTTCCCCCACCCCTTGGTGCAGTCTGAGTCCTTTTCTCTTGTGGTGCTGAAGAATAGCCAACTTATTTTCTAGATGTGACCCAAAGTTGTATGTTCTCTTGTTCAGTTATCATCAGTCACGACAAGGATTCCACCTCTTCATTAGTTCCAATACTTTTATCAGTCTCTGTTGAAAATCCTTGAGGTCATGGGCTGTGATCCCCTCAGAAAGCATGCTGCATTTCACCCTGTACATTCCCCATCCAGCGTTTTTCCTCTCTTCCAGCTCCCACCCTCGGTTCTTGTTTTTCTCTCATCTTCCTCCTTATCTCTTGGGCAGCATCTCTCCTTCCTTGGGCTACCACCTCTATGCATTCCCTTTCCAATCCTGCCCCGAAGAGATCTTAAGGACCTCTTTTCTCAGCAAAGTAGATCTCTTTAAGGTAGAGTTTCCTTGTTTGGGATTTCTTATTTTATTGCTAATAAGACAAACTTTTCTTCATGTAGATTTTTTTGTTTTTTGTTTTTGTTTTTTTTTTTTGGCTGCACCACGCGGCATGTGGGATCTTAGTTCTCCGACCAGGGATCGAACCCGTGCCCCTTGCATTGGAAGCCAGGAGTATTAACCACTGGACCACGAGGGATGTCCGTAGAATTTTTTTTCATGAACTTCTAGACCCACCTGAGCCTTCTACTCCTCACTTGTCCCCTACCTTCTGAGGCTTCTCTGAGATTTCCTTTCCTCAACCCCCTTCCTTGATTTCAACCATCTTGATATTCTACTGCTTATTAGCTCATGATCTCTCGTAAATATTGGATAGGGGGTGTATGTATAGTACAGTAAACACAAACCAGCCAAATATTTCATGAGCAACTTTCATAAAAATTTGGAGGGAAAAGCTAGAGGTGGCCTGCAGATTGCTTTTTATTTAATTTTCCCTATATCATCAATTCTAAAGTAAAGTTCACTTTCCAGAAAAAAAGGGCCCTTTCTTAATATATCGGTGTGATATTTTAAAAACAATTTTCTATGTTGGAGCTAGTACGGGCCCTGAAGTCAGAGAGACTGTATAAATCTCAGCTCTACCACTTCGTAGTTCTCTGACTGGACAAAATTATATTCAACCGCTCTGGGTCTCAGTTTCCTCATCTGTAAATTGGGATGATAAAACTGTATGTACTTCATAAAGTTATTGTCATGGTCAAGTAAGATAAATATGTATTTAGAACACAGTAGGTGCCCAATAAATGGAGGCAGTTGGTTAGACTGGGAATCTAAAATCTGTTTACTAAGGAAAGCAACTTTTGCAAAAATATAAAAATTCTCGAATTCCCACATTCTCAATGACTTTTAACACCAATATTAAAAGATAATGAATGGGTTGGCTACCCTTTGGTTTAATCCAGTTACAATTCTGTAGATATATAATAGGGAGTGTTCATAATTGAGTTACAAACTTAGAGAAGCCTAGGGTTGGCTTTCATAGCTGAAAAAAATATCCCACCCCTGAGTCTAGATTTCATATCTCTGCAATTCATTTCCTGAGAAGCCTTCCAGCTATGTGATTTTCCATAGCTGTAGGCTTTGTTATTATTATTTAAGGACTCTGTTGGGCAGTTCTGGCAGCTGCTGGCACAAGTGACTGTACATGGTGAGGGGTGGGCTCAGTATGTAGGGCGGGGCTTTCTGATTCCAGGGGAGAAGATTCTTCGTAACAACAAGGTAGATATGTATCTCATCTGGGGTATAAGATCTGTGTGAGAAGTAAGAGAAAGAGAGTGTGCTCACGAGCTGAAGAGTAATGATTGAATTTAATAAAAATTTCCATGTACAGTAAAGCTCCATGTTCATGTCTGTCTTTTACATGAGAGACTACAAGGTAAAAACCTTTTGAACCAATTTTTCTAACTTTTATTGGCTTGAGATACCTGGTATCTTACCAGAAAAGAGTAAGGTAAAGTGATCAAGGAATAACAAGTAACTGCCATCATTTATTAAGAAATTATTATGTTCCTCCTATTTATATAAAGTAGATATTCTTAGTTTCCATTTTACAGATGAGGGTTGTGAGATTTAGTGACAGTAAATGATTTGCCTAAGGTTCAAGAACTAAGAAGTTATTTCCAAGACTCCATCCGTTCAACAGTTTCCTTCCATTTAAAAATATACACCAAGAATTGTTTAGTGATATCATTTGCCTTTATTTTGTCCTAATAGTTTCAAAAGACATTTTACCAGAGACATATTTAGGAATGCTTAATATGGAAGAATCCAGTTTGAAAGGCGTGAAGATTTCTTAACTTTTTCTATACAACAGAGTAGCTGGTCAAGATAGCTTCTAAAATCCACTTCTATGGAAAAAAAATTCTTTTGATTCTACAAAGCCCAATACCTCTTAAAAGCACAAGAAAGTTAATAATAAAAGATACATATTCAGTCCCAGAATACTGGAAGTCTTCAACAGATTCAAGAGGAGATAATGCCATACAAAATGCAATCTGATTCTTTCTAGAATTTAGCTCCCTTGAGGGTGTGAACTCTTGTCTTTCTCTACTTCAAAGAGCTAATCACAGTTTTTGTGCCGTGCCCTTCAATTAAATTTTATTGAATGACTAGGACTTATACATATCAGACATCTCCAAACGTCTTCTTTCCATGTCCCTTTATGATTAAAGCATTTTATCACAAAATAAACAAACAAACATGAAAGAGAACAAGGGTAAACATTTCTCCAAACATACAGCCTAGACCAGTACATTAAGGAAAGTGAGATTATGATTATCTGAAATTTTACTGTATTAAAAGATGGGACCTCCCATTATTGACTGATGACTGCTTAGCGAGATTTTCTATAGGTCAACTCCTTTCCCATGATGGTTATTTCCATTTTATTGGCAAAGAAGTGGAGGCTGATATGTAATAGAGTGCCTAAAAACATACTGCAAGTTGATTAGATAGGCAAGATTTAAATCCTTCTACTTAACCAACTAGGTTGACTCTAAACTCTATTCCTTCTACTGCATTGTACTCTCTCCTAGAACTGAAAATCAGTCCTGAAGTTCAGGATAACTTCCTTATACAGAGATTGCTCAGAGGTAAAGAATAGTCCTCTAGAGGTATCTGGACCAGCAGAATCAGCCCACACAGGAGTGTTTTAGAAATTCAGACTCTTGGAACCCACTCCCTCCCTAGTACGTCAGAATCTACTTTTAACATCATCTCATGGTGATTTGTATGTAGACTAGTGTTTAGAAGCACTGCCCTAGAAGCGCACAACACACATACACATGCACACAGCATCTCACAAGGTGTTTCTTTAGAGGATAAAACAAGATTGTGCCTTTTCAGATAAGCCTCTTTCCATTCTTGGTAGTAAAAATTATTTGGACTGTGTTGATTTCCATCAGGAATATGGCAGAAGATCAAAAATTTGTGCTTTGGATTCATCCACTAATTTATTCTGCCAGATTGCTTTTACATTATCGGTGCTGAGGAAATTAAGCCTCGCCAGGACAGTTTCTCACTGGAGGCACTGACGTTCACAGTCTTTCCTGTAGAAGGCGAAGCAAATGGGCCTGGACATAGATATTATGCATTCTGATAGCAAAGCAACAATCTTTCATGAGCTGCCTTGGAGAAAAGTGGGAAGGGTTCTGTGTTAATTTTTTAATGTCTTTTTAATTAAAAGTGTCAAGCCGTAGTCCCTGAGTTTCACTGAGAGAACTGGATTCTTCTGTTATCATCCTTGAAATGAAAGCCAATTGAACGAGCCATTTATTATTATTATTTTACTCTTTTTTTTTTTTCCTGGTTTCCTTGTTTCTAGTTTTTCTATTTTTGGTGCATTTCAAGGTGAAACCCAGTCATCATTATTTGTTAACTTTGTTAACTTTGCATTTAAAGTCATCTTGGATCACAAAACCCACCTTTATCAGTCAACTGTGGCCACAGTAATACAGCATAATGGCACAAAACATCCCTAGCATTCAACAACAAGCATTTGTTTCTCACATCATGTCTGCAGAGGTGGGGGCTTGGCTCAGCTAGAAAGAGCTTGATAAGGGCAGCTACCTGCTGTGGCTCTGGTCCATGGGTCTCTCATCTTCCTCCTGGGACCGGCCAGCTGGGCATGCTCTTCTCACAGAGATGCAGACGTCAAGGGAGCAAGCAGAACCATACAAGATTTTTTATTGCCTCATATCAGAACTGAACACTACTGTCACCACTGCTTTGTTCTGTTGACCAAAGCAAGCCACATGGCCAAGCATGAAGTCAGAGGGCAAGGAGATTTATTCTACTTCATTTATGGGAAGAATTACAGAATCACATGGTAAAAAAGGTATGGATGGAGGAAGAGGTCTACAACAGGGGCCATTGCTCCAATCTATACCATCTACCACACTTCCTGTCTTGTTTTCCTGAGATTTTTGAAATTCAGAGATTCCCAGCCTCACAATTCTGATAGCAATAGGCATCCTGGTGTATGTAAAATACCATAAATATTGCATGATTTCTTTCCCATATGCTGAAAAGGGATCTACTTCTTGCTGTGAGCTCGATTTATTCCCAGTCCTCTTTTATGCTCATAGTTAATGTGACATTATAGAAAACCATGTCATACTACTTACAAAATCATTTCAGTTACCTGATATTACGGATTTTTCTCCTTGCCTCATAATATAGCCTTTCCGAGATGATCATACCACACTGGGGAGAATTGCTGAATGTGAATAGTGGTGAATAATTCAAATGCCAGCCATGAATCTGTTGAGAAATAAGCTCGAGATAGAAAATTCAAGGAATTCTTCTATGTATTAACAAGATTAAAATCCTACTTTTCAACAACTCTTTAGATTATAAAAAATCTTCTTTAATATTCTGCTTAAAGTACCATATGAAGAAAATATTTTCCATAGTTTGGGGAAAAGACTGGCTTTAAAGTAAAGCAGAATGATTGTCTTAGGTGCTATGATTTGAGGTCTTAATATCTCCCTCATTGTCCCCAGTGTCTTAAATTTCACCCTTAGAAAGTTACTCTTTGGGCTAAGATTTTATTGATTTTAAAGATATTTACCACCTATAAGTGACCAACACCAGTGGATGAGATGGTTTCTTGGTGAAGACCATGGGGATCCCCAGAACCTTTGAACATGTAGTGATAGAGGATTATAGATCCAAGGATGCTTCCTGTTCTCATGTACCCAGTACCCTAAGCTAGTATTAAGGAGTTAAGTCCTTTATACTGTAATTCAGGGTAATGGAGTAGGAAGAAAAATTATAATGCAAGCTCTGTAGGGTAGGAGAGTATTATTTCTAAATTCAGGAACCATAGTTACCTTTGAAGATTTGAAGAAAGCTTATATAAATTATATGAAAAATACTCCTATGAAATTTTACAAACATGGATCTCTTAAAACCCATTCATGAATTAAGAACCCATGGAATAAAGATGAGGATTTTTAGAGGCCCCTAATGCCTCCCAGGTATTTCTCTATGAGCACACAAAGCTACTCTCATTTCTGTTGCCCTGTAAGGAAATAATTTATAGAGATATGACTCATTGCATTTATGAAGTCCAAGGAGATAAAAGTGACCTGATTCAGGGCCAAACAAGATGGGCCGGGAACTGATGTTTCAGTTGTGCTGCTGAATATGTTAAAACAAGTCAGGCTTCAGCTTATAATTATAATACTTATTCATAAATGGTATTGATTGGCACTTCGTCTTAGGAACACTTGTCTGCCTGAGTTATATTTTGAAGTTCTCCTGGTAGTGACACTTTGAATAGGTATGTTGAACATCATGCCTGCTTGATTTGGTTAATGGGCAATGATGGACCTGCTCATTGGAAGATGTGTCAAGACAAAATGGACATATGTCTGCAGTTGCTACCAGTAAGGTGAGCCCTTCAGGGACTTCTGGATGCATGCACCAGTTAATAGAAGAAAACAAAACATGACCTAGGAAGCATTGTGGTCAAGTGAAAACGCTGTGGCTTCAGGGTCAGAAAGATCTGGGTTTGAATTCAGCTTCACCAGTTGTTAACTGTATGATCTTAGGTTGGTTATTTAATTACACTGAGCCTCAGATACTTCATCTGTAGGATGAGGCTGAGAATACCTGTTTTACAGTTCTGTTGTGATAGTGAAAGTAAAGCACTTAGCTTCAGGCTTGGTACAAAGAAGATGCTCAATCTTTGTTCCCGCCCTCTTTAAACATAGGACACATTCTCGGGCTTCCCTGGTGGCGCAGTGGTTGAGAGTCCGCCTGCCGATGCAGGGGACATGGGTTCGTGCCCCAGTCCGGGAAGATCCCACATGCCGCGGAGCGGCTGGGCCCATGAGCCATGGCCGCTGAGCCTGCGCGTCTGGAGCCTGTGCTCCACAACAGGTAGAGGCCCGTGTACCGCAAAAAAAAAAAAAAAAAAAAAAAAAAAACACACAAAAAAACACAGGACACATTCTAGATAAGTACTGTCCAATAACGGGTTAGTTTCTTTGACTGAAAGATCATCAAGAGGGTCTATATTGGACAGCCTCTGTACAGGGAGCATCTGGTGGGGAATACTGAGAATGTGAGATGCCAGGAAGAGGAAGCAGCAGGATTAAAGGAACTTGGGATCAGCCCAAGGGGACCTCCCTAGTGATTTTTTTCTTCAGAGCCAGTCCTGAGTTTTCCCCCTATCTCTTCAAGATCTGTCTATTCCCAGCCTTTAACTATCCCAACTGGTTGGTTCTCACTGGTCCAGAAGGAATGTTGTTGAAACATGACTGATTTTCTCCCCACATTTTTCACTTTATCTGCAGAGGAGAGCTGTGTAACCCTCTCCCTGGAGGAGTTTTAGAGAATTGAGAATATAATTGTAGCAAGGAATTTTATATTTTCCCAGGCTAGGATTTCTCAACATCAGCAGTATTGACAGTATGGACTGCGTAATCCTTTGAGGTTGTCCTGTGCATCCTATGCAAGCGCGTTTAGCCGCATCGCTGTTCTCTACCCACTAGATGCCAGTAGTGCCCCCTGCTCCTGATTTGTGACAACCAAAACTGTCTCCAGACACTGCCAAATGTCCCTTGGGGAGAAAAATTGGCCCCAGTTGAGAACCACTGTTATAGCCCAGCATTTTATTCAATAAATGGCTGTTCCTCTCATGGTTTTTCACTTTTAAATTAACCCGTGGCTCCATATATATATATATATATATATATTTTTTTTTTATCTTTATTTATGTTGCATAGATGTTTAACTAGAAACATGAGGGTGAGTAAATCCCACTTGAATTGTGGTCAACTGGACTTTTAGTAAAGCCAGACTTTGAGCTAGGAAATGTAGGAGAATCCAGTATTTTCTTTTCTTGGTGGATTACAGAGTTAAAACTTGAATCATTAAGGGCATTTTTGATGCTCTATTTGCTAGAAATTTAAGATGTTAGACAATGACTTTTAGATTCTCCTACCCCTTTTTTTTTTTTTTTTTTTTTTTTTTTTTTTGGCGGTACACGGGCCTCTCACTGTTGTGGCCTCTCCCGTTGCAGAGCACAGGCTCTGGACGCGCAGGCTCAGCGGCCATGGCTCACGGGCCCAGCCACTCCATGGCATGTGGGATCCTCCCGGACCGGGGCACGAACCCGTGTCCCCTGCATTGGCAGGCGGACTCTCAACCACTGCGCCACCAGGGAAGCCCTCCTGCCCCTTTTAATTTGACCTTGGACAAGCTAACTTTTGGACTCTGAGAATGAGGACAGTCTCTGCAGAGGGATTATTGTCCTCTGAAAGGTACCGCCATGCTACTCCATGGAGACTGAGGATAATATTGTTTTCTGAATCATGCCTGCAGGAGCATTTCAGACAGGCATGAAATGAGACAATGCATGTGGAGGATCTTGCACTATATCTAGCATCGTACTTGCTAATGAATATTGACTCTTTTATCATTATTTTTATCACCATCACTGCTCTGGTTAAACTCTAGTCCACTTACAGTTAAACTGTAAGTGTTTGTTCACTTGTTTGTTGTAGCTTTTTTGTCTCTTGTCTCTCTGAACAATAAAGTCACACCTTACATTAGATCACAATGGTGAATTTATTTTGAGTAATTTAATTAGTAATGCAAATGTGGAAGCTTTATATGGTTCCATCCAGTTCACAAAAATTACAGGAGTACACACGGAAATTAAATAGTCAAGACCCAGAAGGTATTTCTTATGTCTTGTCAATGGCCTCCAAGGACAAGCAGGCAGCTTTAGCAGGAGCAAAGAGAGAAAAAAATAAAAAGGCATCATTGCTAATTGCTAGAATAATCCCAGGTGTCTCTGTGAGCATCAGGGCAAAAATAGTTTCTTTTAAAGCAGCCCTGAGGGAAGCTCATGGGCTATGGTAGCCGGAATCTCCTCCAAACCTGTGTTTTCCTTCTTTAAAAGGGCTCTGTCTTCTTTAAATCCCTGGATTACACAGTTCCACGCTGAGGCATTGTGCTGGAAAATTACGGCACTGGATCAATGGTAGTAGAACCAGGTACTAAGAGATTGTTATAATTGGTACTTAAATGGGGTACAGACTATGAGGCCTCAGGCATTATTGCCGGCTGAAGGGACCTGTGAGGAAATCTGGATGCTCAAGTCCTTTCCTCTGGTCTTGAACAGGGAGGAAGGAAGTTGTGGCTGGGAAGAAGGGGGTGGGGGCGGGGACCCAAAACTTGTTAAATATACTTCATCAGGACACAAAGAGGGTTTACCTGAAGCTATACCTGTTAGTGGATTAGCAGTTTAGCCCGGGCAGTGTGCGTGACAAAAATAATGATAATGATAAATCGTCAATATTCCTTAGCAAGTACCGTTCTAGACACAGTGCCAGGGGCTCTATGTACATTCTGTGATTTCAACCTCACAAAAGTCCTGTGAGAACTATTACTGACTGTCATTGTGCAGATGAAGAAACAGCAAGATGGGAGCACGAAGAAACTTGTTCAAGTGGTAGAATTGAGTTTCAAATTCAAGAGTAACTCCTGTGCTTTTAACCACTTCTCTATTGCGTGTCTCAAGATGTAGAGCATCGTGCAGATTGATCTAGAATCGGGGGGGGGGGGTTCAGAGGGCCAGAACAAGCCAAGATCAATACCAGCCAAACAGGTGTCATGGTAATGCTCACCAGAGGCCTTGTGGCGAGTTGTTTCTGAGGAAACCTGAGGCTGCTCTGTGAAATAACATGGGGACTCTGTATTTTCAAGAGTGGAAGAATGGATGAAAGCATGTCCTGTTTTCCCCAGAAATACGTCTAGTGGCCTGATACTGTAAAATTTAGCCAGTCTGGTTTGTGTAGGATAATATTTAGGTCCAAACCCACTTTTTACTGAAATGCTCCATGACTAAGTTTCCTCCATACATAAACACATCTATTTTCCCTCATGTCTTCTCTCTGGAGCTGTGAGAATGGTTAGTGGGATCATATTTGTGAGAAATTCTTTGATTCACTTTGGGGAAATTTTGCAAATACATAATATGATAATCTGATTTGTACTACCTAGAGAGAGTTAACTGAAGAGGAAACTTAAATGATTAGGGGCCTAAGTAGATGATTTATGAGTAAGGGCTATAAAAGTTCTAACAAAACAAAAATCCCTATAAAGGTTGTTATGGGAGGAAAATGAAGTAGGTTGGGATAAAGGCTTCTAGGTAAGATTAACAGGCTGAAATTGGAAAGAAAATAATTTTGTCCCTTATGACAAGTATCAAGACATTCAGATTAATGGTATATTGAGTACTTTATAGAGAACCTTATACCCTCCAATCCTGGAGGGCCTGAAAACAAAATATGGCAACATACAACATATTTGGAGGTAAGGAGGGTGGAAGTCGTGGGATATTATGATTAATGCTTTGGGGACCTGGTGACACGAGGTCATTGACTGCTAAGGTTAACAGCAAATACAGTTTCTGTGACAGTGGTGCTCAGATTTAGAATATACTATAACATACATTAAGAGTTAGAATGGGGCTTCCCTGGTGGCGCAGTGGTTGAGAGTCCGCCTGCCCATGCAGGGGACACGGGTTCGTGTCCTGGTATGGGAAGATCCCACATGCCGCGGAGCAGCTGGGCCCGTGAGCCATGGCCGCTAAGCCTGTGCGTCTGGAGCCTGTGCTCCGCAACAGGAGATGCCACAACAGTGAGAGGCCCGCATACCGCAAAAAAAAAAAAAAAAAAAAAAAAAAGAGTTAGAATGCCTCTTTCAGACCATCTATGATTTATAGACTCACATGTTAGCGATATATAATCTTAGACAGACAGGGTAGAGTATTTCCGTAATGCAAACTCTCATGAGTGTTGGGCAATTCTGTACCAGTGTTCAGAGAGAGCCTAAACTGTGTAACTCTCTTCAGGGAAATAGTAAAGCAATACTAGACAGGAACTTGTGAGCTGGGTCGTGTTATAGCAAGTGGACAAGGTGCCCTATGTCCTGACTAGTTCCTGCCGTACATGTGATTTGATGCTAAAATTTACAAGGAATTATGAGTTTAGGAAACAGGTGAGCATTGGATATGGGAGCAGTAGGTTGTCATTGTAGCAAGGTGAAAGAATGCTCATGAAATAAATTAAAGCAAGTATCAGCTCTCTTGGGATCAAGATCTGAGATGATTCATTTCATTGCAACAACTATCTATTGAGAAGCTACCTTATGCACAGTACTATTCTAGGAACAGAGAAGGGAGTGAAATGAATACTGGTGCTCATGGTCTGGTAAAAAAGATACAAATTGACATTAAAAATGATCCTTGAATAAAAGGCAGAGTAGAGCAGTGGTAGGAATGGGAGGTATAAATTGGAGGAGGGAATAAGAAGGAATTCATATGAAATGAGATAGTTTATGTTTATTCTTCAAATCCCTCAGGAGGTGAGGATTAGCTAGCTAAAAGGGATTTTACAATGAAAATTTTTCCCAAATTAATTTGCAAGGTAAGTAAAGCTGCCTTGTTTTAGCAATTACCATGAAAAAAATACTCTTTTTCTAACTTATTTTTGGTTGTATTTCAGCCAGAATATAAGACGTGAAAGCACAAGTTTATATGGATACATGCAATATTTTTCATACTAGAATAGTGACTGGTTTTAAGAATGTTATTATATAAACCATACACATATATGTGTAGACTTTGGAGTCAAAAAGACCTAAGTTTGAGCTTCAAATCTGCTGCTTTCTAGCTGTGTAACTTGGGACATTTAATATTTCTAAATATCACTTTTCTTATCTCTGAAATGGAGGCAACCATGAAGAGTGTGTGTGTGTGTGTGTGTGTGTATGTGAACTACTCACGAACAGTGCTGGAATAAAGCACTGTGTAAAAGGAATAAGTAAGATTTGGTAAGATTGGTAAGATTTGTTGTGATGCCACCAAGACTGGAGTGTCAGCAGTCCTGTGCTGGTAAAGTTTTAACAATTAGCTCTTTGGGGGGAAAAAACACATGATGTGTAATGTTTGCCAATTCCCATGGTGTAAATACTCCTACCATGGTCCATTTCAAACTAACAACATGATGTCACTGAATGCAGAGGTAGAAATTTATGTGCGTAATTGACTCTTATTCACTGGTGCAAACCAGGTTCAGCAAAACACTGGATGTCAGAGTAATGGAATTTAAAACTAAATAAGCTTGATGGTAAAATAAACTGTCGACAGTTGAGACTGTTTTGTCTGGATCATTGTACCAGAATATACCCTGAAGGAACTATCAACTCTCCTGGGAAGAGAGTTATTATTAATTCAGTAAGAGAAAATAAGTTAGACCAGGTACCATGGAAAGAAAAAACTTACTTCTCTCTGGGGCTGGTGAGTAGATAGGCTTAGCTCTAAATGGGGAAGCTGAATGGAGCCTTCCAGAAGGTGTGGGTAAGCTCATCTTTGCAATTGGAGGCAGGC